>NC_136263.1:138344212-138596504 GCF_964187855.1 Myxine glutinosa
CGATATAGTGAAAAATCCGCGATATAATTTTACATATACTAGCGAGAAAAACCCGCGATGTACCGAAGCCGCGAAAAGTGAACCGCGATATAGCGAGGGATGACTGTATGTATATATATATATATATATATATATATATATATATATATATATAAATATATATAAATATATATAGATATATATATAAATAAATATATATAGAAAAAAAAAAAATATATATAAAAAAAAAAAAAAAAAAAAAAAAAAAAAAAAAAATATATATATATATATATAATATATATATATATATATATATATATATATATATATATAAATAAATAAATAAATAAATAAATATATATATATATATATATATATATATATATATATATATATATATATATACACAACTGGTCTAAAGTTTTAGAACACCTCAATTTTTCCAGTTTTTATTGAAATTTAAGCAATTCAAGTCCAGTGAATAACCTGAAATGGTACAAAGGTAAGCAGTAAACTGCTTGAGGTTAAAAAAAAGTTTAGGTTAGCAAAAACGGGAAAAATAATGTAAATTGCACAGTTATATTGTAAAAAAAAGGCCTTCTTCAGGGAACAAGTAATATAATGGGTTAACAACTTACAGCTGTTCTGCAGCAATGTAAGTAAATTAAGCCTTGAAAGTTGATGCATACAATTCCTCCAGGTGTCCCAACCTCTGCTGATTACTTGATTACACACGCCCTGTCTGCATAAAAGCAGTATTGGAACACACTGTTATTACACCCTCTGAAGCATTATTTGGACAATATTGCACTGCAGGAAGTAGTATATTGCTATCATAATGGCGAGAAAAAGGCAATTAATGTAGGAAGACAGACAGACCATTATAACCCTTAACAAGTACAAAAAGTTTTAATTAAAACAAAAGCCGCGTCGATGTTACACAATGCCTAGATGGCAGCTGTGCCTATAACGTCGATGTTATAGGCACAGGACATTCCTATTGATTCGATTACTTGATGTTATTTTTGTGCAAAGTGAAAATATATCTCGGCAATTTCCCGTGTGTGGCGACGAATTTTTAATATATCTCGGCATTTTCCCGTCTGTTATTTCAGGCGGTGTATGACTGACCATGCCGCGATAAAAAAAAAAAAAAAAATCTCGGCAATTTCCCGTGTGTGGCGACACGTGAACGAAGCTACGCTCCTCTCTCCACATTATTGTGACGACGTATAAATTAAATATTTCATCGTGACGATTGTCATCAAATGGACGAATTTTAAATATATCTCGGCATTTTCCCGTCTGTTATTTCAGGCGGTGTATGACTGACCATGCCGTGATTGTAAAAAAATATATCTCGGCAATTTCCCGTGTGTGGCGACACGTGAACGAAGCTATGCTCCTCTCTCCACATTATTGTGACGACGTATAAATTAAATATTTCATCGTGACAATTGTCATCAAATGGACGAATTTTTAATATATCTCGGCATTTTCCTGTCTGTTATTTCAGGCGGTGTATGACTGACCATGCCGCGATTTAAAAAATATATATCTCGGCAATTTCCCGTATGTGGCGACACGTGAACGAAGCTATGCTCCTCTCTCCACATTATTGTGACGACGTATAAATTAAATATTTCATCGTGACGATTGTCATCAAATTGACGAATTTTTAATATATCTCGGCATTTTCCCGTCTGTTATTTCGGGCGGTGTATGACTGACCATGCCGCGATTTAAACAAAATATATATATCTCGGCATTTTCCCGTCTGTTATTTCGGGCGGTGTATGACTGACCATGCCGCGATAAAGAAAAAAAAATCTCAATGGACTTGAAGTTACAGGCCTTTGAGAATTCATTTCGTTCTATAAAGGGTAACTTTCATCGGATTTTCTTCCCGTTTTTTTTCAACCGAGTCTAAAACTATGTTAGCGACTGTGAAAAATGAAATGATATATCGAATTTGATTTGAAATAAAACTGTGTGAGAGAGGAAGACACCACGGGCCTACAAAACAGGCCTCAAAGCTATGCGAGTTAATAAAATGGTGGATATTTGTTTATATGAAGCCTCTCCCAAAATGGGTGGAGCTATGGTTCCCAGAATGGGTGGAGCTTTGAGGTTTTGTCTTCTCTGCAAGATTAAGAAGAAGAAGAAGAAGAAGAAGAACAACAACAACAGCAGAGGGCACTCTATTAGCAGCGTCTGCGACGCGGCTAAAAATGTAGGGCTTTCCTTTCGAGAAATTGCAAAGAAAGCCAAGGTGTCAGTGAGTACAGTTTCCCACACCATCAAAAGGCACTTGGAAACTGGAGGAAACTCTGACAGGAAGAGGTCTGGCAGACCCAAAGCCACAACAGAATCAGAAGACAAGTTTCTGAGAGTCAACAGCTTGCGTGATTGGTGGCTCACAGGACAACAGCTTCAAGCACAGCTTAACACTGGTCGAAGTAAGCAAGTCTCAGTTTCAACTGTGAAGATACGACTTCGAGCTGCAGGTTTGACAGAGCCATTGGCAGTCGAGTGGCAGTAAGAAAGCCATTGCTAAGATGGCAAAATAAGAAAAAGAGGCTTGCCTGGGTCATTAAGCACCGCCAGTGGACTACTGAAGACTGGAAGAAGGTCTTACGGACCGATGAATCAAAATTTGAAATCTTTGGTTCATCACTCAGGGTTTTTGTACGCCGTCAAGTAGGCGAAAGGATGGTTCCTCAGTGCGTTACAACTGTCAAACATGGAGGAGGAAGCGTGATGGTCTGGGGCTCTTTTGCTGGATCCAGAGTCGGCGACTTGCACAGAGTGACTGGCACCCTGAACCAAAAGGGCTACCACAGCATTTTGCAGCGCCATGCAATACCCTCTGGTATACGCCTAGTTGGTCAGGGGTTCATCCCACAGCAAGATAATGACCCTAAACACACTTACAGGCTATGTCAACACTATCTTCGAGGAAAAGAACAAGACGGTAGGCTTCAAATCATGGAATGGCCAGCACAGTCTCCAGACTTAAACCACATCGAGCTGGTTTGGGATGAACTGGACAGAATGGTGAAAGCAAAGCAACCTACAAGTGCGACACATTTGTGGGAACTTCTGCAACAGTGTTGGGAAGAACTTCACGAACAATATTTGATTTCCATTGAAGAAAGAATGCCACGAGTGTGTTCGGCGGTTATATCTGCAAAAGTGGCTACTTTGCCGAGTCAAAAACTTAAATTAAACAAATTAAATTTTGTTAAACAAAATGATTCTATGATTTCTTTTATCTCCAATTGTTTATTTGTTCTATGCTTAATTTCAGAGTAGACTGAGACATTAAACTGCGTAAATTTCAATAAAAACTGGAAAATTGAGGTGTTCTAAAACTTGGACCGGTAGTGTACGTGTACATATATATATATATATATATATATATATATATATATATATATATATATATATATATATATATATATATATATATATATATATATATATACATACATACATATATATATACATACATACATACAGTCACGTGAAAAAGTAAGTACAACCCATGTAAAGTTTTGACTTCTTCAACATACAGCTATTTGATCTTCATTTCAACAATATTGATAGATAAAGGTGATATAATAGAACAAATATCATGAAACATTTACATTTTGTAGTCCATCGTATAATTTAAATAAACATAAATGCAAATTTCGCATGTGGAAAAAGTAAGTACACCCCTACATTTATCACTACTTCAAAGACCTAAAATTAGAATCAGGTGCACCAGCTCATGTGCAAATGATTAGAACATCATTAGAAAGGATCTTGGAGGAACCTGTCTTATTTAAACCTCAGACATTTAGTTTGGTTTGCTCTTTGTTGTTGAAGTGTGTGGTGTCACCATGCCTAGATCAAAAGAGCTCTCTGAGGCCTTCAGAAAGAAGGTTATAGATGCCGACGAGTCTGGGAATGAATTTAAAAAGATCTCCAAACAATTTGAAATCAATCATTCGACTGTCCGGAAGATCATCTACAAGTGGAGAAGATTCCAAACAACTGCCAACTTGTTCAGGCCAGGCCACCCCAGCAAGTTCAGCCCGAGAGCAGACCGCAAGATGCTGAAAGAAGTCTCGAAGAACCCCAGAATGTCATCACGGGACTCACAGGTAGCTCTTGCCACTGTTGATGTCAAAGTGCATGAGTCTACCATTAGAAAGAGGCTGCACAAATTTGATCTACATGGGAGGTGTGCCAGGAGGAAACCTTTGCTGTCCAGGAAGAACATCAGGGCAAGACTAAAGTTTGCCAATGAACACCTATGCAAAGACCAGCACTTCTGGAACAATGTGCTCTGGTCAGATGAGTCAAAGGTAGAGCTATTTGGCCACAGTACCAGAAGACATGTTTGGTGAAAACCAAAGACAGCATTTGACCACAAGAACCTGATACCAACTGTAAAGAATGGTGGTGGAAATATTATGGTTTGGGGCAGCTTTGCTGCATCAGGGCCTGGGCAGCTCACCATCATAGAATCCACTATGAATTCTTCATTGTTCCAGAGGGTGCTTGAGGATAATGTGAGGCCATCTGTCAGAAAGTTGAAGCTCAACCGAAGGTGGACCTTGCAACATGACAATGACAATAAACATACAAGAAAATCCACCAAGGAATGGCTGAAAAGAAAGAAATGGAGGGTTCTGGAATGGCCAAGTCAAAGCCCGGATCTAAATCCCATCGAGATGTTGTGGGGGGATTTGAAACGAGCTGTGCATGCAAGAAACCCCTCAAACATCGCACAGCTTAAAAAATTCTGCATGGAGGAGTGGGCAAAAATTTCTCCCAGTCGATGTCAGAGACTGGTAGACAGTTATAAGAAATGCCTACTTGAGGTTGTTTCTGCCAAAGGGGGCAATACCACCAATTAGAGCCAAGGGTGTACTTACTTTTTCCACATGCGAAATTTGCATTTATGTTTATTTAAATTATACAATGGACTACAAAATGTAAATGTTTCATGATATTTGTTCTATTATATCACCTTAATCTATCAATATTGTTGAAATGAAGATCAAATAGCTGTATGTTGAAATATGTTAAAAAAGTCAAAACTTTACAAGGGGTGTACTTACTTATTCACATGGGTGTATGTATATGTGCTGTAGTTGCTCTGAGACGTACTGATTCCGAATATGCCTTTGGTTTTGCTCTGCGATGAGTAGTTCTCGAGTTATAAGAGGACAAACAAACAAACATACTTTACTGCTTTATATAAATATATATATATATATATATATATATATATATATATATATATATATATATACAGTCGTCCCTCGCTATATCGCGGTTCACTTTTCGCGGCTTCGGTACATCGCGGGTTTTTCTCGCTCGTATATGTAAAATTATATCGTGGATTTTTCGCTATATCGCGGGATTTTCCGGTATAAATGTATTTTTATATACCATTATTTTAAATATTTTTGTGGTAAAATAAGCATTTTCTAGCCTAAAAAATTAAAAAACGTAAACAAATAAGAAAAATACAGTAATTAAAACATATTACAAGAAATAAAATACTATACATAGTGTACAGTAGAAGGGTAGACAAAGAGACAAAGAGTCGTGCGTATGGAAAACGCAGATGCGGCAGCTTCCACTTGCGCTAGTTACCCACGTAATGGGTAACTGTAATGCTCTTCCTGGCTGTGCAGTACATTCATCATCGTCATCACCTTCATCGTCATCGTCATCAGTACTGCACAGCTAATTCATCATCATCTTCATCACGCAAGTTGTAGTATTGAAGAGCCGGGGCTCTTGCTTGATACGGACGAAATGACGGGCAAGACACAAACTCGTCCGAGAAGATATTTATTCTCAAAACCAACTCGGGAACACTGAAAAGCCCGTTTATCGGGCTGCATTATAAAGCACAACCAGAAACCGAAACCGAAAGCCACGCCTCTCAAGCGTGGCGTGCTTCGGTGGTCACGTGATCAACAGGTGTAGCTGATTATACCCGCATGCGCGGCATGCTTTGGTGGTCATGTGACCAGCCACTCTTGCGCCGCGGATCCCCGCCGGTGACGTCACCGGCTGGAGCAAGGAGATTATGATGCTGGTCTTGCTTGGGGGACCCATGGGTCGCTACAGTATCTTCAATGGTGAGTACCCATTAGAATTTTATATGTTGTTAAAATTACGTATGTTTAAGAGTGTAAAAAGTGTTTAAGAGTATAGGAAGTGTTTATAAGAGTATGGGAAAGGTTAATAAGAGTGTGGGAAAGGTTAATAAGAGTGTGGGGAGGGTCATAAAGCTTTAAAATATATATAAATAATAAAATAAAAATATGGTCGCTACTTCGCGGATTTTCGTCTATCGAGGGGGGTTCTGGAACGCAACCCCCGCGATAAACGAGGGATCACTGTATGTGTATGTATGTATGTATATATATATATATATATATATATATATATATATATATATATATATATATATATATATATATATATATATATATATATATATATATATTGTTACGGTACGCGGTTAAGGATGGTATGTTTGCCGAGCGGAGGCTCCGCGACCGAACAGGTGTTCCCCGACTAAATCCGATTCACCCAAACGTTGGCCGTATCGCGCCACAGATATTCAATGGGGAAAAGACTAAGACGACGAATGCAAAGAGGAAGAAGAAGAAGACGTACAGAAGAGTAACGGGGTTTATTATTATTTACACACACATAAGCAAAAAGAGCAGTCACGGGTATTTACAGCGGACATGAAAAAAACAGGTAACACAGTGCAAATTACTAGCTTATACTGACTTAGTTTACTACCCAGGACAGCACAAACAGAACAAACTCACGTACGCAAATGGATGGAAGGGTAGGAATCGTTTGGAGGGATGAGCAGGTGGGATCACAGGGCACAGCGAGCAGGTCCACTCCGGGCGGGAGGCGAGGAGCCGGCAGCTCCTTGTATTCGGCTTTACAGCGCACGCCGGCAGCTCCTTGTATTCGGCTTTACAGCGCACGCCGGCAGCTCCTTGTATTCGGCTTTACAGCGCACGCCGACAGCTCCTTGTATTCGGCTTTACAGCGCACGCCGGCAGGGTCACTCGGCGGGTTGAAACGGGGCTGGTTGAAGCGGCTCTTTGTCAAAGGCTTTTCGTATCTCTCACGCAACTCCGGAGCTACTCTGAACTCTCTCCCGGTGGACTGCCGACCCTCTTACGCACCTGGACTCATCTGCCGTATCTCTCGTGTAGCTTGTCCCAGCGATCGTCGCACCCTTCTCGTCCAAACCTTCAGCGCGGGTCTGACATGCCCCTTTCGGTTTCGGTACCGCCCTCCCCCACCGTGCTCTGTTTCGTGACCTTGTATGGTAATCCCATGGGCTTGTCTCCTTATTTGGGCATGGCGCCGACGGCACGCCCCTCGTGGCGAGCCACGGGCTTGTTTCCTTATTTGGGCATGGGGCTCAACAGCCCCGCCCTTCGTGGCGCGCCCTGGGCTTGCCTCTCCCTGGCGACCCCGCCCCTCCTGTTCAAACAGAGCACGGAGCACATATTCACTATCGCAGCGAAATGAGACGGCGTGCACCCCACGCTTGTGAACTGCTTTACCCACAGATGGAGAGTTTGGCTGGGAAATGTAATTATTGAAGGGGAGCTATTCTTAATTGATTCGGTGCAATGGAGTATTATTTTAATGGAAGACAAGGCCTTACCCTAAAACACATAATAAGATATAAGCTACTGAACAAGGGTTTTATCGTGTCCTTCAATGTGGTGTTTCATGGAATAACTACCGGGACGCCCTTTTTACCTTTACACAACTCTGGAGGCAGGAGGGGCCATATCCAACCAATGTTACACAACAATTTACCACTACAATACACACAATCAAAAAAATGCAATCCTCATATCCGCAACACTGCACCCTCCTCCTCTTAGGCACGTCCCGGGCCTACAACTTTTATTTAGTGTGACACGTAGGTGTAGTTCCCTCTACTTTTAACCTGACCCTGAGTGCGACAGTTTTAAAACATAAATAAATGTGTCCCGCTGCTCCATTGCACCCTGCCTAACAGACTCACGCCCACAGTTAACCGAATTGCGGAATGGTCTTCAAACTATACACTGACGGTGGGGAGCATTATTTACAATTGACGCTACTTTTATTTACAAAACTAACCCAGGACCTGTGATTGTTCTTTCTGGGGGGGAGACAGTCTGCTCTGCATCAATGCACCATGAAAGCACCCAAAAACGCACCAATACACCCTCAAGCACCAATCGGTGCAGTCACCACAGTTTATCAATGTTCAATAATAAAAATAACCAAACAACCCCGAACCCTGCAGGTGGTCTCTTGCTCTTCGGCTCCCTCTGCTGGCTATTATTATTTGTTCTTCCAGATGTTGTCTTTTCCTTTGCTGGCGGCCTATTTGTATTAAAACTTGCACCCAACGTGTCCATTTTTATTTATTTATTTATGGCCCACAGGGGGCCGACTAGTGTGGTTCACCTGTGGGGCATCGGTGCCCGGTGGCCCAGGTCCGCCAGCAAGATTTCGGGCCCTCATGGCCGGTTCCAGCAGAGGGGCCTTGCCCCAACCCATGGGGTCCATCAGTGGTGCTCGGCCACAGACATGTGGTCCATCATGTGGTGCATCGATGCAGACAGCTGGTTCTGGGAGTTCCGGGCGCACAATGGCGGCCTCACGCACGCTCCCCTCGGTGCCCAATGGCGCACAGGTCATGTGGGAGACAAAAGGGGGGAAGACAGATGAGCGAGGGGTAAGGTCACAAGGGTACACATCAATAAGGCAATGCAGGGCGAAATGCGTACGGAGAGCGAAGTGAGAAAGCTCGTCCCTACCGTACGTCACCCCCCCTGTCACCTACACTACCCTTGCCCTCACCCCATATTTACAAAAATCTACACATTTACAAATTCGTCGCTACTGTCACGTCTTCCCCATATTTCTTCTATACCAAATTCGTTCCCACAATCCCTCTAGCCAAAATTTGCCATCACCCAAATTCATCATCAATCCTCATAAGGAGGAAGAGATGGAACATCAAGCACAATGTCACACCCACGTCATGATGCGTCTCACCATCCAACATTTGCATCAAAAAATAATCAAAACAACCTGGCATGGTGTGGAGTACCTGTCACCTCAGGTGAGTGGATGCAGATGGTGCGAGGAGATCCTTCATCCTATCTACCCTCTAAATGACTTTAACACTCTTTACTCTACCCGGGGTCTTTCCCTGCCAATCCATTGGCCAACTTACACTATGGGTTCTAAAAACCAATTCCCATTGACCAAACTGTGGTGCTTCTCAATTTGGGGTCTCACTCCCCCGATTCATCTCCCGGTGCCCTTGCACAATTTCTGGGCTGAGACGTGTAGCTCTCCCAGCAGGTCTACCCACCTGCACACCTCCACCACTGCAGTTGCCACCCGAGCTTACCTAGCTCCTCACCCTAACCTATCTAATTGGGGAAGGCCCCTCCTGGCTCTGTCACCCCTTGGTGCCCTCTGGCACTGGGCTACCCGGGTCCGTCCTCCGGATCCTCGGGCCCCATCCACAACAACTACCGGCTCCCAGAGCCCACCTGCGGCCTCACCTGGCCGACATCCTCACAGTGGTGGAGTGCCCAAACCAACTACACACACTAACAGGCTACACGCCCAGCCATTTCCACAACACTAATGCACCCATCCAAACATCATTCTTCCACCCGCACCACAGATGCCAATATCCAACCACAATTTACCTATACCCTCTACCTAACACTTACACTACCCGCCCCGGGTATCCGTGATGGGGGTCCACTCTTCCCCCATTCACACCTTCGCACCATCCACTCCACTCCACAGTTCCCATCCTACTCACTCCACGACCATCCATTCCAATACTCCAGATATTCCACACTACCATTTATTCCATACACCTGTTCCTCATACCTGTTGTTGCACACCTGTGCACTCACACCTGGTGCCACCTGCACCCTCCTTCTCCCTGGACCATTTGGTCAACCCAATACACATCACCATCACTCTCATCCATACACTGCTCCATCCACCTGTTCAGTTACACACCTGTGCAATCACACCTGGTCACCATACACTTCTATACACTTCCAACACTCACACGGCATCATCTCATCTAACTACTCCCCTCTGAAACTTGCGCTTCCCAGTCGTCCCTTTAAACTATTGCGCTCCCTCGTCATTATCATCCACTCTAAACTACCTGCGTCCCCACTACAGGTATCCTTGTCACTAACTAATCTTAACGTTACTTAGGGTCATCTCTCTAGATCCCTACACACGATATATCCTAACCCTCCCGGGCTAGTTTTCACTGCCATCAACCCCATAAAACTAGTGCTCCTTTGCCCCCCGCTGTGAGAGATGGTGGATTGGCCATCCCATCACATGGGGCATCTCTTACTATAAATTTTGCTCGTCCAATTTCCACAAATCAAAAATTTTCCAATTACTGCCAATTCTATTCACTTTTCTAAATTTCGTATCAAATCACTATCATCATCATCACAGTCCGCTATATCCTAGCCTCGGTGCGTCATGACATCATAAAACTCGGCTTCGTAAAGCCGAGCAATGAATTCGGGTGGTTTGGTCGCCTGCAGGTTGAATCCGTCCGGCTTTCGGTTCAAGGGAGGTGGTTTGGTCGGGCCGAGATTCCAGGCACCATCTCGGCGCGGTTCCTTGCGGTCCCGGGCCCGATGGCTCAATCTCCCCCGGTCGGAACCCTGTCCCCGCCAGGGGGGCACCGTTCCGCTTCCTCCCACTCGCCCTTGAACCGGACCGGTCGCCTCGCCCGACAAGGCCTGGACTCGACCGTGCGGGGCGGGGCCAAGCCCGAATCGGCAACGACGCTTCGAAGAGAAACGACGCAGCTTCGATCCGCGCCGGGCCTCGCATCCAACAAAGCACACCGCGCCCTGAGTGCTCGCATCGGCTATCCGTCGCCCTAACCGCTAACCCGGTTACCGTCGATGCTTCACCTGCATGCTCACACGCATACGCTACCCCTTTCACACTCCCAAAACCCGGCGTTCCAACACCGTCCGTACATTCCACCAACGCTCTCCCTGTTACACACCACACCTCTCGCGCACACTCGCCGTTCGCACACCTCGGTCCACACCTCTCCTCCGTTACGTCCTCCGTAACACTCACCATGGGCGTGCACTCTTGCATCCACCCACTACCGCGCTCACATGGGCTCTCCCACACCCGCGCCATCACCAACTCAGGTGTGCTTCCTTGCACATGTTCCACCACCACCTTACTCTCCGTGTCACACTCCGTACACCCCGACGTGCATTTCGGGCGCACTCGGTATCACACTCGCGCTTCGTAACACGCTCACCCCTTGACGCACACTTTTTTTCCACACGCGTGCCATTTCCACTCACACGGGACCCTTCACCAACGCCCGGATGCTTTCTCGATCCCAAGCGCACGAAAATTATTTTGTCGCCAAACATCCTCTTACAAAATCTACCCGCACAATATACAGCACGACTCACCTGGGGGATCCTTTTCCTTCGCTCCAACACCACCTGCAAACTCTTTATTTGGTTAGTGAGCACACCATTATGAGTTGAGCACAGACCTTGCACATTTTCCATTTCTCCCTGCAATTCCCGGGCTACCTCCGTCATCTCTTCAATTTTAATTCCCAGCACTTTTTCTTTATTCACCTCGACGACCGCTGGCTTTAATAAAACACCCTCCTCTACCTCAGCGGTCGCCGGCTTTTCCAAACCCCGGGTCGCGATTTCTACCCCTGTCATTGTACCCGTGCTTTTCTCAACTTCGTTCAACCGGCGCTTCTCGACCCGCGTTACCTCCTCGTGCACCCGTGGGACCCTCTCGCCCACCATGCGGTCTCTGTCCCTCTGCTCCCTTTCCTCCCCATCGGCCCTCATTCCGTTCGTTGTTGCTTCAATTTGGTTTCCCAATTCGTTCGTTATTGCTTCAATTTTATTACTCAATTTCTCCCCGTTTATTCTCAGCATCTCGGTGAATTGCGCCATGAAGGCTTGCATTTGGACCACCGTTGGTAGTACAAAGGGTGCGGCCGCAGCTGCCCCAACCTCGCGCGCGGCGCAATTTGGTGCTGCTGCAACATCGTGCGCGAGGGCGCCATTTTGTGCGCCTGATACCCCCTCAACCACATTGCCAATGTTCTCCTCCATATACATTTCCCCGAGGTCCTGGGTCGATTCTACCCCGTCTATCTCTCCCACCGGCATCCCGTCGCCTTGACCAGCCATGGCGCAATTTCAAAATTCGGATTTTTTCTTTAAAACAACCCAAATTTCGGCTGCTCCAAATTTTGACCAAATTTTTTCCTTGATGTTTTAAAAATTTGGTTCGGGCCTCGTATCTCACTCCCCGACACCAATTGTTACGGTACTAGTACAATTGGTGTTCCAAAATTTGGGCTAAATAAATTTAGTCCCAGGTCCGAATCCGACATTCCTGAAACCAATTGTTACGGTACGCGGTTAAGGATGGTATGTTTGCCGAGCGGAGGCACACCGGTAGAGGCACACCTTGGAGAACAACCGAACAGTTGTTCCCCGACTAAACCCGATTCACCCAAACGTTGGCCGTATCGCGCCACAGATATTCAATGGGGAAAAGACTAAGACGACGAATGCAAAGAGGAAGAAGAAGAAGACGTACAGAAGAGTAACGGGGTTTATTATTATTTACACACACATAAGCAAAAAGAGCAGTCATGGGTATTTACAGCGGACATGAAAAAAACAGGTAACACAGTGCAAATTACTAGCTTATACTGACTTGGTTTACTACCCAGGACAGCACAATCAGAACAAACTCACGTACGCAAATGGATGGAAGGGTAGGAATCGTTTGGAGGGATGAGCAGGTGGGATCACAGGGCACAGCGAGCAGGTCCACTCCGGGCGGGAGGCGAGGAGCCGGCAGCTCCTTGTATTCGGCTTTACAGCGCACGCCGGCAGCTCCTTGTATTCGGCTTTACAGCGCATGCCGGCAGCTCCTTGTATTCGGCTTTACAGCGCACGCCGGCGGCTCCTTGTATTCGGCTTTACAGCGCACGCCGGCAGGGTCACTCGGCGGGTTGAAACGGGGCTGGTTGAAGCGGCTCTTTGTCAAAGGCTTTTCGTATCTCTCACGCAACTCCGGTGCTACTCTGAACTCTCTCCCGGTGGACTGCCGACCCTCTTACGCACCTGGACTCATCTGCCGTATCTCTCGTGTAGCTTGTCCCAGCGATCGTCGCACCCTTCTCGTCCAAACCTTCAGCGCGGGTCTGACATGCCCCTTTCGGTTTCGGTACTGCCCTCTCTCCCCCCCCGTGCTCTGTTTCGTGACCTTGTATGGTAATCCCACGGCTTGTCTCCTTATTTGGGCATGGCGCCGACGGCACGCCCCTCGTGGCGAGCCACGGGCTTGTTTCCTTATGTGGGCATGGGGCTCAACAGCCCCGCCCTTCGTGGCGCGCCCTGGGCTTGCCTCTCCCTGGCGACCCCGCCCCTCCTGTTCAAACAGAGCACGGAGCACATATTCACTATCGCAGCGAAATGAGACGGCGTGCACCCCACGCTTGTGAACTGCTTTACCCACAGATGGAGAGTTTGGCTGGGAAATGGAATTATTGAAGGGGAGCTATTCTTAATTGATTCGGTGCAATGGAGTATTATTTTAATGGAAGACAAGGCCTTACCCTAAAACACATAATAAGATATAAGCTACTGAACAAGGGTTTTATCGTGTCCTTCAATGTGGTGTTTCATGGAATAACTACCTGGACGCCCTTTTTACCTTTACACAACTCTGGAGGCAGGAGGTGCCATATCCAACCAATGTTACACAACAATTTACCACTACAATACACACAATCAAAAAAATGCAATCCTCATATCCGCAACAATATAT
The DNA here is from genome assembly GCF_964187855.1 of Myxine glutinosa. Taxonomy (NCBI): domain Eukaryota; kingdom Metazoa; phylum Chordata; class Myxini; order Myxiniformes; family Myxinidae; genus Myxine; species Myxine glutinosa. The sequence goes on from NC_136263.1 coordinate 138,358,160, forward strand.
ATATATACACACACACACACACACACACACACACACACACACACACACACACACACACACACACACACACACACACACACACACACACACACACACACACACACACACACACACACACACACACACACACACACACACACACACACACACACACACACACACACACACACACACACAGTAATACCCCGGCCTACGTCATTAATTGATTCCATAAGCTGTGACGTAACTCGGTTTTTGACGTAAACCGGGCTTAATGTCTTTAAAATGCCTTAAAATGAAGACAAACACCGTAATTCGTAAAACTAGAGTAAACAAGCATTCTGAGTATTGCGCTGCAATACATGTCCCCTACCAAAGTTCAAAGTGCCATAACTTTGTCAAAAATGATCGAATATGCAAATTTATGCACGGTTGATGCTGGTTTTCAAACTTGATCTGAGGTATGCTGAGACACGTGTGTCACGCCTCGCCTCGTTGATAAGCCCGCAAGGTCGCTCTGTGGAGCGGCCTGCACGTATTGCACTGTGTGAATTATATAAATTATTACCAACTCACGGTCTGAGGTACTAGCGATTCAAGAGATATCCATTTTTTTTATGGCACATTGGAGAAGCCAATGCGAGGTTTGTTCTTCCTCAGCTTGTCACAACTCTGTCAAATGCGATCGATTTAAAAAAGTCAGAATTTGACCAAATCTGTTTTATTCGTTTGTTAATATACCTCAGCTATTGACAAATCTTAAATTAGAATTTTATTTGAGGTTAAAATGACCGCGACAGGTCGTTTCCAACGATGCTTTCAGTCTGTACACGTGATAAATAATTAAATCCGCACACTTGACGCCTCTTCTTCTTCATGCAATAACAACTTCTAGCTTCCAGATCGTACATCCAATCATCTTGAAATTTTGCACACTTGTTACACTTCATGACTTCTACTATAGTATGAAGTTTCACGTCGATCAATAAAGCGATTCAAGACATATCCATTTTTAAAAAATATTTTCGTTTAATTAACGATATCTGCCAAACCACGTGAGCTATCGCAAATTCCAAAAGGACATTTTAGTAGACTGACATGCGGAACAGATCTGTGAGGTTTCCCCTCGATTGGATCAAAAATGAGGGAGGGGCTCGGTTTTAAAGGTTCATGCTTAAAAACGTCATAACTCTGAAACCATGTGACGCATGACGTCATGCTCGTTGACTTTTTTGTTCGTCATTGGTATGCGATTCTGTCTGCAAAGTTTGGCCTCGATCTGTTCAGCCGTTGCAGAGAAAAAGGGGTTTTCGTGTTTTCACAAAAAACAATATGGCGCCCGAACCACGTGACCTGTGACGTCATAATTACCATTAAAATATTCTACAGACCGAGTCCCTCCTATGGTGAAAATTTGATCTCAATCGGTCCTTTTATTGCAGAGAAAATCTTTTTTAAAGGAAATTAAAACTTAAAATGGCACTGAGTTAAGAATCATCAGAAATATCAGAATTCCCAAAGTTCAAAGTGCCATAACTTTGTCAAAAATGATCGAAACGTCGTGAAGTTCGAACTTGATCTGTAACTTATCATGAGGAAACGATGTGCCAAGTTTGAAATCATTAGCGTTAAGAGTTTAGAAAAACATCATTAAGCGTCTATCCCCCTTTATGCCAAATTCGTTTCCAATCCCTCCCAAGAAGGAAGAGATGGAATAAACACAATGTCTCACCCACGTCATGATGCGTCTTTCATTCCAAATCATCTGCAAAACCTGGTGTGGAGTCCTGTCACCTTGGTGAGTGGATGTGGATGGTGCGAAGAGATTTCATCCTAACTATCCTTCTAATTGACATTAACTCTTTAAACTACCCGGGGTCTTGCCCTGCCAATCAATTGGTCTCTTTACACTATGTGGTTCTATAAACCAATTCCCATTGACTGAAATGAATGTAGAAGGAAGTAGAGGACGGGGAAGACCGAGAAATACTTGGCTAAAGATGGTGGAAGAAGAAATGCGGGCAAGGGGGTTAACAAGGAGAGATGCAGAAAATAGGGCAAAATGGAGAAGATTGTCATGGGGACCGCAAGGCTAACCCCCGCTCTAGCAGGGAAAATGGCCTTAAAATGCATGTTGTTGTTGTATTGACCCACCCTGTGGTGCCCTACCAAATTTGGGGTCTCACTCCCCCCTTTTTTCTATCTGTGCCTTCGCACAATTTCGGGGCTGGGTCGTGTGGCTCTACCAGCAGGTCCTACTTACCTGCGCACCTCCGCCACTGAAGTCGCCACCCGAGCTTGCCTAGCTCCTTCAACTACCCTAACTCGGGGAAGGCCCTCCTGGCTCTCTCACCCCTCTGATGCCCTCTCTGGCATTTGGCTACCCGGGTCCTCTCTTAGGATCCTCGGGCCCCACTTAACTCTACACTGAACGTAACCTGGCTCCCAGAGCCTACCTGCGGCCTCACCTGGCCGACAGACTACCAGTGGCGGAGTGCCCATTTAACCATACTCACTAATTAAGCTCACAAGCCCGGCCATTCCACTCACTCATGCACCCCTCAAAGCAACAACTTGCTACTCCCTGCACCACAGATGTCAATTTCCAAACAATTTACCTACTCCCTCTACCTAACTTTGTAAGAGCGTCCAATTTGTAAGAGCGCTTATAGCTTAGTTCATGCGCGTCTTCTCTCAGAACTCGTAACTTGCTCAACACTCAAGCGCCTTTCCCAAAAGAACTTGCAAGCTCACCACTCCACAGAACTGCTCAACTCTCACAGAACTCGGTTCAGCTCACCTCTCGCATAACTGCGGTGGGGGCTTCGCGCAACGGGTTTTATTGCCAACCCCCTTCGCTCTCTCGAATGTTCTAACCACGCCTGGTGCTGCAGCCATTCCCCTTGAGCCCTGATTGGCGGCTAGCTCTTACCGTCTGCTTCTCCTCCGCCCTCCTTCGGTCTTGCCTCGATTTGCCAGGCCTGCCTCGTGTTAATTTGCGCCAAAAAGCCAAAGGCGACATAAGGCGGCGTAAGGCAATAAAGGGACCTAACTCTCATTATTCTACTCAACGCATAACTAACACAGGAAAAGGACTATGCTTACACATACTAAGAAATAACTGAACTACCGCGAGGCTACGTGTTGTAGTGTGACTAACTAGGAGAGGAAATTAACCTTTATTGTACAAACTCAAAACCGCAACACTACCCCTCTCCCTCATCAGTCTCGACCCCGAGTCGAACCCAACAAAAATGGAACGACCGGTTTTGAGAATACAACAACAACAACAACAACAACAACAACAACATGCATTTTAAGGCCATTTTCCCTGCTAGAGCGGGGGTTAGCCTTGCGGTCCCCATGACAATCTTCTCCATTTTGACCTATTTTCTGCATCTCTCCTTGTTAACCCCCTTGCCCGCATTTCTTCTTCCACCATCTTTAGCCAAGACTTTCTCGGTCTTCCCCATCCTCTACTTCCTTCTACATTCATTTCCATCACTCTTCTCAACCAGTCACTTTCATCCTTCCTCAACACATGACCAAACCATCTCAACCTGTTCCTCTTCACAGCATCAATCACAGGCTCTATTCCCATCATCGTTCGCAATTCATCATTTGTCTTCCTCTCTCTCAACGATACTCCGCACATCCACCGAACCATTCGCATTTCCACCCTTTCCAGCCTTCGTTGCTGCTCGACATTCATGACCCATGTCTCGCTCCCATAAATCATAACACTTCTCACACATGCAGCATACACCTTTCCCTTCAGCTTCAACGACACTCCCCTCATCATCAGCACGCCACTCAGTTCCCGAAACTTCTTCCATGCACATCTCACTCTAGCAACCGTTGCCGAGTCTGATCCACCTTCTCCATTCAGCATGTCTCCGAGGTAGCAAAATGTTTTCACACCTTCCAGCTTCACTCCGTCTCCAAGATCCAACTCAACATTTCCTCCATCTGCAGCTCCCTCTGTGCACACCTTACATTTGAATGTAGCTGCCACACTGGTTAATGACCCTCTCAGACCACTACATTTTTGATGAACCCACTCAGCGCACATTGTACATTGAATGGAGGTCACTCCGACACCCTTCCTGCACACAGCACATGGCCACTTCCCAGTTCTTTCCACCTCACCACATGCTTTACCACTTGCCATCACCTTCGTCTTTCCTATATTCACCTTCAGACCTTTTGTCTCCATACATTCCTTCCACTTGTTCATCTTTTCCTTCAGTCCATCCTTACTTTCCGCAATCAACACCAGATCATCTGCATACAACAACTCCCATGGTAAACCCTCCTTTACGTTCTGAGCCAGCACCTCCATCACAGCTACAAATAGTAGTGGACTTAGTACCGACCCCTGATGCACTCCCACCTTCACCCCAAGCTCACCACTGTTCCCGTCCTTCGTCCTTACAGCTGTGCGCGATCTTTTGTACATTGCCATCACAACTCTGATCAACCATTCCTCCACTTCTAACTTCCTCAATGCCCTTCTAACTTCCTCTAACTTCCTCAATACTTCGCGTGGAACCCTATCGAATGCTTTCTCCAGATCAACAAACCCACAAGAAACAACTTCTTCCTCTTCTCCATGTACTTCTCCTGAAACTGCCTCACAATAAAGAGCACGTCTGTCATTCCTCTTCCTGGCATAAATCCAAACTGCATTTCATCGATCTTCACCTTCTTCCTTATCCTCCTCTCCAACACCCTTTCCAATACCTTCATTCCATGCTCCAATAACTTTATCGCTCGGTACGAGCCACACTCCAGAGGGTCACCTTTCCCCTTGTATAGAGGGACGAGGGTACTCAGTTCCCAATCCACTGGAATGCGGCCTTCTTTCACCACCAGATTGCAGATCTCTGTCATTCTCTTCAAACCCCAATTTCCCGCTGCCTTCAACATATCTCCCACAACTCCCGTCGGCCCTCCTGCTTTTCTACTCTTCATTGCTTTTATCGCTTCCTCAACATCCTTCTCGGTTATCTTCTCTGCCGGTCCTAAAACTGGATTACTCTCTGTGTTGCCATCCCATTCATTCTCTGCATTCAACAGTATTTCCATATATCTCTTCCATCTTCCTTTAATTCCATCTGGGTCCACAACGATTTGTCCCAATTCATCCTTCAAGCAACTCACCCCCATAACATTGCACCTCTCTTTCGCTCTCTGCTTTGCAATCCTGAATACCGCTCTCTGACCCTCTTCCAAATCAAAGCGTTCTCCGAACATTTTCCCACATGCCTCCTGTGCCTTTGCTACCTCTTTCTTTGCAGCCTTCTTGGCTGCCTTATAACTTTCATGCTCTGCCTTTTCTGCCCCCATACCCTTCGCCTTCTGCCACTCCTTGAACTTCTTCCTCTTCTCGTCAATCTTCTTTCCAACTTCATCATCCCACCACCATGTTTCTGAGTGCCTCGGTGGTCCTTTTGTCCATCCACATACCTCACCAACGGCTCCCAACAGACTAGCTTTCATTGACATCCAACCACTTTCAAGCTCAACCACATCATCCTCGACCCTACTCAGCCTCTCTTTTAATGCCTCCCTTACTGTCACCTCTTTCAACCTCCACACCTTCATTCTCGGTTGGTACTTCACCCGCCGAGCTCTCCTCGCACCTTTCACCCTTACGTCGCAGACAACCAAGTGGTGCTGTGAAACAGCCTCCTCCCCCGGGATCACCTTTGTGTCCCGGAGGTGCCCCCTATCTCGCCTACGCACCATCAGGTAGTCAACGGTTGTTGTCGACCCACCTGACGTGTATGTAACAAGCTTATTATCCTCTTTCTTACCCGCCATGTTTTTTCGTTGAGCCTCACGCAGCCCCGGTGTGCGCCTCTCAACAAGACAGTTCTTTTCCCCGTCTCGCCCCATCGCTCGTTCCACCGCTCGCCCCATCGCTCGTCCCGCCGCTCGTCCCATCGCTCGTCCCATCGCCCGGCCCATAGCCCGCCCCATCGCCCGTCCCACCGCTCGCCCCACCGCTCATCCCATTGCTCGTCCCACCGCTCGCCCCACCTCTGCACGCACCGCTGCATGTACCGAGCTCGACTATCTGCTCTAACTCCTCTATCCCAAGGCCTATTCGCTACACTCGGCAAAAACTTTTGTCTTTAAACAACACCACTCGATTGACTCCTGGGCTCGTGTCAGGCCTCAGAGAACTTGAAATCGGCGTTGGTCTCCCGAGAAAACGCACAAAGCGAGGCGGGAGGAGAAAGCAGAGAAAAATACCGATTGTGATTTCTCTTCGCGACCGGCGACGGCCCGGCCCACATTTTAATAATTCCTGCGAAAAAGTGTCCCCTGTCAACTTCAATAACCTCATCTATCCCTGTAGAACATACACAGCTCCAAAACAACACCGTTCTGACCTGTATCTCGCCTTATTCAACGCTCAGTCTGTCTGTAAGTAGTCCTGACAAGCGAACCGAAATTACCTCTTTTATTCAAGATAACGATATCGACGTGTTTTTTCTGACTGAAACTTGGCTCTGACCCAGTGGCGACGAAGCAAGATGTGCTGATCTCACCCCACTTGGATACACCCTGCAGTCATTTCCTCGCTCCTCTAGGGGTGGGGGTGTGGCTGTTATTTACAGAGACAACTTCTCTCCCTTTGTCTCCTTCACCACAACTTTTTCGTTCGACCATTCATCCTACGAGCTAGTCCATGTCACCTTCACTCTGTCAGAAAACACTCTTCATTTCTTCTGCCTCTACCGACCTCCACCTAACCGGAAAACAAGCTTACTGACTCTATGTTCATGACCCAGCTTCCTAATCTGCTCGACCACCGCAATACTCTTCCTGGTTTCATCTTGATTCTTGGAGATTTCAACATCCACTACGACCAACCACAACTTCCTCTCACTTCAAAGATCATTGACCTCCTTTCTACTTTTAGTCTGTCTCCCAACCTACACACGTTAAAGGACACATCCTGGATTGGTTAGTGCACAGATGCGATGATCAGTTGGTGCAGTCCACGTCAGTGACCTGTGCTATCACCTCGGACCACTTCTGTGTCACCAGCCACCTGAGTATTGCTGTTCCTCGTCTTCAGCCCACCTTCATCACTGCCCGCAACATTCGTGCCATCGACCGTTCTGCCTTTAAAGAGGACCTTCACACCAGTCTCTCTGGCCGTTCCTATGTCACTGCAGAAGACCTCGACTGTTGCCTCCGCACAGCGTTGGACTGTCATGCTCCAGCGACATGGCGCGCCGTTCCCAGACGCAGGAGTACTCCGTGGTTCAGCGCAGTCAGCGACTAAGTCAGGGCTGCCAAAAAGGAACGACGACGTGCCGAGAGACAGTGGCTGAAGACTGGCGTCACAGTCCATAAACAGTTGTATAACATAGCTAAAAGACTTGTCATAAAAATCATTCTGAAAGCAAAAACGTCATATATTTCTGATCGGATTACTAGGAGCTCCACCTGCAGGCAACTGTTCAGCATTACCAACCGCCTGTTTGCCACCAAAACTAAATCCGTTCTTCCCACTGCATTTCCTCAAAACGAACTACCCCAACGCTTCCTGCATTTCTTTCACAATAAAATTCAGTCAATAAGAAACAATCTTGACAAGGAGTCACTCCTTTCCTTCGATGATGCTGAACACTGCTTTCACGGACGACCTCTTAGTTCGTTTACTCCTGTTACTGAGGAAATTGTCAAATGTACAATCCTCAAGTCAAACACAAAAACATGTGATCTTGACCCCATTCCCACCGATTTGTTTATTGAGTGTTTGGACACCCTCCTCCCATTTATTACTGCAGTTATCAATGATTCTCTGACTACGGGTTCATTTCCGCTTCTCTTTCAGCAAGCTCTTGTTAAACCACTTCTTAAAAAGCCCACCCTTGACCTTAATGACATGAAAAATTACCGTCCTATCTCCAACCTGTCTTTCCTGTCAAAGATCACAGAAAGAATTGTGCTATCACAGATGAATGACCATCTAGTTTCAAACAATCTTTTCAATTCTCGCCAGTCAGCATATAGACCAGGCCATAGCACCGAGACCGCTCTCCTAAGAATAACCAATGATCTTCTGACCTCTCTTGACTGTGGTAAGGTTTCCATTCTTGCTCTTTTGGACTTGTCTGCCGCCTTTGACACGATTGACCATAGTGTCTTAATTCGTCGTCTTGAAATCACATTTGGTATAACTGGTACTCCCCTTTCTTGGCTGATGTCCTATCTTACTGATAGAGTACAAACAGTTGTTGTCAATGGCCAGAAATCAGCCCCTTCTCCGCTTTCCTTTGGCGTTCCCCAGGGCTCGGTCCTGGGACCTATCCTCTTTCTTTTGTACACTCAGCCTCTATTTGATCTTGTTGCCAGACATTCAGTTGATCACCACGCCTTTGCGGACGACAATCAGCTGTACAAAGGAAGCACGATTCAACAAATCGTGCCCACTGTTGAAGTGTTAGAAGGCTGTATTGCCGACGTGAAGGCGTGGATGACCCAAAACAAACTTCAGCTGAACGATGCTAAAACAGAGCCTATGATTGTAAGATCGCACAGATGTCCTCTACAATGTTCACTTCCTACCACTATTCATGTTGGTGAAACCGATGTAAACTCTGTTTCGTCGGCCAAGAACCTTGGTGTGGTTTTCGACTGTAACATGACATTTTCCAAGCAAGTACTTCAAACTTGCAAATCAGCATACTTTCAGCTGCGAAAGATCGTATCCATTTGCCACTTTCTTACTCTTCAAGCTGCTCTAACTCTGGTCTGTGCCCTTGTCCTCTCAAGGCTAGACTATTGTAATTCTTGGTATGCTGGCTGCCGTCAGTTTCTCTTGGATAAGTTACAAAAGGTTCAAAACTCTGCCGTTCGTCTTGTCTGTAAGGCGAAGAAGTCTGACCATGTTACTCCGCTTCTTGAATCTTTACACTGGCTGCCTGTCTCTGCTCGTGTGCAATACAAAATTTGCACACTATGTTATAAATCATTGTGTGGAACGGGACCTCACTATCTCTCCGATTTGCTCACTCTCTATGAACCTCGGCGACGGCTTCGTTCAAGCGACGACTCTATGACCTTAGAGCCGCCGCGCACCAGCACCAAGTCGTTTGGCGAGAAATCCTTTTCCTTTGCTGCACCTCTGCTCTGGAATGACTTGCCTTCCTCTGTTTGACATGTTGACTCTCTTCCTGCCTTTAAAACCTCCCTCAAAACCTATCTGTTTCACAAGTCTTTCAAAGTCCAAGTCCTGTTTTCCCTTTGGTTTGAGGTGGGATAGAGATCGAGAGTATGTCTGTGTACATGTGCGGGGGAGGGAGGGGAGGAGGCGGGGGAGTACACATCTGTGGGTTTTGAATGGGGAGGGAGAGGAATAGGGCAAGAGTGAAGGTGTGTCTGTGTGTGTGTGTATATTTGTGTATGTGTGTGCGGTGTGTGCGTTCGCATGATAATGTAAAGCGCCATGAGGGTCGTTTACTCTGCTTGATGGGGCTACATAAGACTCCTTTATTATTATTATTATTATTATTATTATTATCAACAAATCAGCTCCATCAGCAAACTCCAAAATCCTTTCACCTTCTCCATTTCTCACACCATATCCGTAACCCCCATGAACTCCCTCAAAACCGTCCATACTCCTTCCCACATGTCCATTTAGGTCTCCTCCTACCACAACAACTTCCACATCTTTCACGTTTTCCATCAGCTTCTCTATCGCACACCAGAACTTGTCCTTCTCTTCATCGCTCCGACCAACCTGCGGAGAATATCCTGAGATGATGTTCACCAAGAGCGTTCCAATCATCATTTTCACCATCATCAACCTTTCACTCACTCTCGTCACACTCACCACACTGTCTACAAACTCCTCAGAAAACAGGACACCAACACCATTCACGCCCTCCGGGCACCCTTGCCACACAAACTTGTATTTCTGTCCCTGCCTACCCTTCACCATTCTCACACCACTTCCCTTCCATCTCGTCTCTTGCACACAACATATGTCCACTCTTCTTCTGACCAATACTTCCACCACTTCTCCTGATCTCCCTGTCATTGTCCCTAAATTCCATGTCCCAAACCTCAGAAACCGATCTCCACTTCAGGCTGTACCATGCCCATATGTAGTTGTAATTGTTATGGTTCTCTTTTTGAGGCAATCTTTTTATGGCCGGATGCCCTTCCGGACGCCAATGTATATGTATACAAAAGGTAAAATTAAAATATCCCCGATTAGTGTGTGTAATATATTAAATATAAATTTTCCTTGTATATATATTAAATATAAAGATGTATATATATTAAATATATTAAATATAAAGATGCCGGGACGAGTGAGTTGGAGGAGGAACGAAAGAATGGTGCCGTTGGGGCCCAGGAGAAGCCAAGGGTGGCAGAATTTGAATCGGAACGGGGGGAAGCCAAATTGGGAATTGCACCAGGAATGGCAAAATTGGAAGCGCAGTGGGAAGGAAATTTAGAAGGAAATGGGGAATGTGGAAATGGTAATGGACGATGTTTCCCACATCGTGGCCTGGAGGTGTATCGGGACCAGGTGGATGTCACAACACCCCAACCGGGGGATGGATTTGAATCCTTGCAGCACCAGGGCGGTGGTTCAGTGCAACAGGGGGTAGAGTTATTGGGGGTCTGGGTAATGGAGCCGGACCTTGTATTTATTGATCAAATCCTGTCCGGGCCAGAACTGATTGGTGATGGGGATGATGTACATGATGTGACACAGCGGCTGGGGACCTGGGACAGTCCCATGGAGGTAGGGTTTGACCAGGCCCAAAGGAGCTTGGGTGATGAGGTGAGTCGGTCCGAGGAGGTGGTTGAAGTGACCGAGGGGACCCTAACCATGCACTACGATTTGGTGCCAGAGGCTCCGAAATTGCAGAACCAGTTGGGGGAGTGTGTTGGCTCCGGGCTGGATTTGGACCTTGGGGAGTCGGGAGATCGAGCCTCCGAAAATTTGGTCCCCGTAGGGAATGTGGACCAGCTGCAGGGAGGGGCAGAACAACCTGGGGTAGTTGTTACCTGCAGCTGTGGTTTGGCACAGGTGGGAATGAAAATTTTTAAAAGGAGAAAGAAATTTATACTTAAATGGGAGTTGGATTTGGAACAGCCATGGAGGGAGTTGGTCCCTGGGCTGCAGAATGTGGACCAGGAGAGGTCATTGGTGATGGCCTCGGGCAAAATTTGCCCCTTTCAAAATTTGGGAATGCCAGCCAGCTGGGGGGCTGGGCTGGCGAGATTTGGACGTGGGTCCAGCCTTGGGTGTCGAGGTACGACCTGGGCCCCACGGGGGGGTCTGGAGGAGTGTGGCATCCCTTGTCCGTCGGGGCGCCGCCCTAGCTGGTGGCTTGGGCCGACAGGGTCACCGGACCCTGGTGGGGGTTAAGACCCCCAGGGGGTACGAGGTGGTTTCTCAATCCAGGGATGGCATTTATTGAGGACCACTTTGGGGAGGTGTTGTGGGTCGCGCTTTTGTGGTGGCACCGCGGACGGCCAACTTGGGCCTAATGTGGTGACCACCCGAGCAAGCGGCCTGATACCCTCCTCCTGAGACTCTGGGACAGCCGGCATGTGGTGACCTGCCATGCCGTGCTGGTCTATGGACGCGGGTCGAACCGCATGGACAGGGAATGTTATAGCCCACCGGACAACCATTGGAGCATCTGTTGGAACGTGATGGTGTGAGAGTGACCTTCCACAGATGTTCCGTTATGATTTATGGACTCTCGGTTTGGGAAGGGAGCCTTGGGATTGATGAATCGGGAATTTGTAACGAGCCGAGCATATGGGCCATGCTCGGCTGGCATGTGTATGGCAAAGCATCTTTCTTTGGTGAGGTTAGTAAAATGTGAAAAATGTTTGGCATGGGTAATCTGAGGGTTAGATGTAAATTTTGAGGGTGAATTTTGTGAAGAGAAATGGTGGACACTGTATAGTGACACCATTATTGATCCAGGTGTGTAGACCAAAGTGTTGGAGGCTGTGATAAAATTGACAGGGTAGCAGGACACAGCCTTCAACTGGTTGCGGGGGTGACTGTGCCGATATTTGGGATGCGGGATCATGGGGATGGAGTTGGGGGTCTGAGGGTCAACGTGGTGCTGTGCGTGTCTGAGGTGTGTGGACCATGTCTTCTGGGTGGGTCTCCTGGTGGAGCATGGCTGTCAACTGGACCTTGGTGTGGTCAAGTGTGGGTGAGCACTGGGGGCTGCGGTTCTGTGGATTGGGCGATGAGGCGGCATTGGTGACGTGAGGGGAATTCCACGCACTGCGACTGTCTCCCCCAGGGCCGAGGTTGTGCGTGCGGTAGTGTTTGTGGCAGCAGGTGCTCACCACATTGGCCAGCTGGGGCTGGTGCAGCTATGTTCCTCGCAGGGGGGCCGAAGGATGGATGGTGGGTCGCACCCTTATGGACACTCATGGGCCATGTTGGCATTTCGACTGCTCGGCTTGTCCCGATGACCCTTGCACGGTAGAGGTGCGGCGCTGTCGTGGCCACAGGTAGTTATGTAGTGATAATCACCGTTGGATGCGGACCCACATACCTGCCAGTGTAGTGGGGGACAAAAGAGAAATTTGGAAGAATTTGGTTGGCCCAATGATAAATTTTGGGATTTTGAAGGGTGGATGGCACTTTGGGCTTGACCAACCGGAAGTTACCTGCACATCAAGGTAGAGGTAAGGCCTTGATGTTTACTGTCCCAGGCTGCAGGACTTGCTTATGGAAATTATGGGACATGTAATTTGGAGTTGGGGGCGGGTGAGAGTGATGACATGGAGGGTGGAGGGTTGGAATGGGTGCCACAGAGTCTTGTGGGTGGCGTTTGTGTTAGTGTTGTGGTTATGTGGTTTATGTGGTCGTGGAGAATGGAAAAACGGATGAGTGATAATTATTGAGAGTTTTGAAATGCGCTTGTGGAAATGTAATGATTTGAACTGTGAACTGGGGATTTCACAATGGCAGGCCATGGCAACTTTTTGTAACACCATTTATGGAAATGTGTTGAGAATTGAATGGCAGCGGGGGAGGAGATGTGTTTTGGGATCTTGTGGGTGGGGAAGGTGTGTGTATCCGCAGGTACAGATCAGGCTCTGAGGAGCGATGCCTGCGGCTCCCCTCTGCGGCAATTACCCCTGGCAGCGGGTGGTATCTGGAAACTGGAATTCGTTGGTGGAGGGTCTGGTTGGGCGCCGTGGGGTAAAGGAGACCCCCGGCGACCCGTCGAGCTGCGCGGCAGCCGGAGGCAACGGAACCTGGTGTGTGGAAACCCTCACCGACGGGGAAATGCTATGAAATACGTGTTTGAAATGATTTTGTGCAGTGATGACTTATGGAATGAGTATGAGTGGTTAAGGGGTTATGAATGTGGGCGAAATCCACCGAGCCATGTCACTCACCTGTAACATCTGGACAGGGCCCGCGGAAATTTAGGGGTACATTAGGATGGCCCCGCAGGTAAGGTTGTCTTGTGGCATCTACCGGGGGACGCGGTCTGCAGACCGGGGTTGCATAAATGTTCATGGAGTTCTGTATTTTTGAATAAGGCTAAGGGTTGTGGTGAAGTAGATTTTGTGTGTTGTTTGTTTCCTCCCCTCCGCAGGAACAACGAATATTTGAAATGTACATCTTTGATTGCATGACTGTTAAGGGGATTAGCATGTTAAGGAGAGTAGGTAGGAAGTCCGACTCACTTCCCACAGCCCTCCTGATTTATTTCGTAGGTTAATTAAGTGTGTGACAGTAAGTGTTAAGGCTGGAATGGTAGCGCCTGGTGGGGTGGAGGAGGGGGGGGGGGGGGGGGGGGCTGTGTTATGTCGGTAGGGTAGAGCAATATGTAGAGTCAGGTAGTTCTGAATAGGTAACATGCTTCGACTGTAGCGATAGGGAATCTACCTTGCAATAAGTTCTGTGTTTTAGTCCGGTTTGTCGGGTTAAGAAGTCTGCTTGTGAACATACCAGGATGTTCGAGTCTTAGATAGTGTAGGGATTAAGATAAACCCCTGTGTGTCACACCTGGTAATCAAACCTCTGTCCCTTATGGCAATGCACACCTGTAGACACTTAGACAGGCCCTTAGTACAACATTAAATAATTCCCTTCCCTGACAAGGACTTCGGAAGAGAACAGGCAAGAGGCCAGTTCGGGGCAACGCCGCAAGGGCCGCAGTCAGCTACACCTCCGGCAGGCCGAGGAACATAGAGTGACACGAGCTATCACCACGCCACAGGCCTGTGATTGGTCAGAGCGGTAGGCGCGAACCTCCAGCCAACGAGTGCGGGAGGCACGAAGCTGGAAGGTTCGGTGGAAGGCGCTGGTTGATGGCGCGCCAAGGCTGACGTCATCGCCGCAAGGTTATAAAAGGGACGCGTTGGACATTTCAGCAGTTCTCTCTTGTGCAGCACGTCCCTCTGGCCCTCTTGCACGTCCAGCTCGAACCCTTGTGCTTTCTGGCTGTCTCGGTGTGATTGAAGCTCTTGCGGTCCTTCTTGGTCTTGAAAGGTCCTGGTGGTCGTTGGCTCGCCATCTGTGTGGTGCTTGGAGCGGTGCTCTGTGCTCCTGGAGCCCGGAGTGGTGCACGGACCTCATGGGCGGTCGACGAGGAGCCTGGTGCGGGCGTTGGCTCAGGCCTTCGCGGTGCTTTGGAGTTTGGAGTGAGGGACCTGGTGGTGTGCAGCGGAGCTTGGAGACGCAAGACGACAGGACAGATAAGGAGGCACCACATTCACAATTACATAACAAACGTTTTTCTTTTGGTAATTCCTTCCTGTGTCTCGTTTGTGAAGTGAGGTGTGTGGGATCCCAATTTAGGCCCTTTATTTGATTACTGTCGCGTTTCATTGTTTTGGGTTCCGTGAATAAATCTTTATTTTTGTACCTTCTAATCTTGTCGTTCCTGAGTTCATAAATTCCCCTGCAGGATCGAAGCTGCCGTCGGTTCGCCTTCCACAGGTATGCGCTTTTGCCACAGCTTCCACTTCCCTTCTTCCTCCGCGTTTTATAGCCGAATCCGTGTTTGGTCGTCGCCTCAAGTAAATCAGTTCTGGTCCATCCACGAGCCCTGGTGTTAACCGAAGGGTCCGAGCGACAATATTGTTGCGGTTTTGTGAATAAAGGCACCCCCCCCCCCCCCATAGCGAGTTACACCACAACATGTAGCCTCGTATAGTTCGTTATTTCTTATTAAATGTAAAGCATAGTCCCCTTTCCGGTGTTAGGATGCATTGATATGCATTGAGGCAGGCAGGATAATAGTAGGCCTCATCGAAGCCTAAAGTGCCTCGTCATGGGACTAGGCCAGGCCTTGCAGGCCCGAAGGAGGAGCTAAAGGGAGTGGCCGAGGGTGACCAATGAGGGGCTGTCACGACATGTGACCCCAGGTGGCCAATTGGGGCCCATGGAACATTCGAGTGGGGTTTCGGGGGGTTATAAAACCCGGCCCAGACTCACCCGCTCTCTCTCTCTGGCAGGCTCTCTCTCTTGCTGGCTCTCTCTTGCTGGGTATACGCTCTCTCACGCTGGTCTCCTGCTATACTCTCCCTCGCTTGCTTGGCTCCTGCAGACTGAGCGCTCCTCTGGTTCCTGCTACGTGCATGTTACTGATCATCGTCCCTGCCGCGATCATCTCCAGCTGCGGTGTCCTAGGTTGGAGCGATTCTTGGGGCTTCCGTCAAACGAGCCCATTCGCACGAGCTGCACGACCGAGCCCATTCGGGCGAGCTGCACGAAGCCGCCGCACTTCTTGCACATTACCCTCTTCCTTCCCTTTCCCGAACGAATGAGGGCCCTTGTCTGGGCACCTAGGTAAGGCTGGTAAGATTCTTCGCTTTGTCCATGTTCTGTAAATACTGTGAATAAATACTGTGTTTTGGTTTCCAACCTGGCCGTTATCGTCCTTTCCATATTGACCTAGCATCGCCCCAAATTAAAACTGCTCGATCGGGTCCGCTAGTGTTAACGGCACGAGTTACGCGACGCACAACCGCTCGGGCGTCCAGGATCAGCGTGACTCGTGCGGGGTTCAGTCCCCGTTCTCACAGCTGCGTGTGTCTGAAGGTATTCGGTGGTGACCGTTAACCCTTCCACGCGTAGCTGCGGGCTCGTCGGCTGGAATTGCTTAGCAATCCGTCAACCACTAGTGTAGTTGTGGTTGGCGAACTAGTGGACCCGGAGTTCGAGGGGGAGCAAGGCTTAAACCCCCCTTAGTACGGCGACGAGCCCGGGATCCGCAACAATATATATATATATATATATATTGTTGCGGATCTCTCGAGCCCGTCGACGTACAGAGGGGGGGTTAAACCCCTTTTCGCCCTTTGAGCTTCGAGTCCACGAGGTCACTCCCGTAGTGAGCGTGCGGAAGGGTATCGGGTCGAATCCACACGTATCTTTGGCACCCACGCCGCCATGAGAATGGGGACTGGACCTCACACAAGCCACGCTAATCGGATACGCCGAGCGGTTTGCGTGTCACGTGACTTGTGCCATTACTTTTATTGAACCCGATTTGAGCGGTTTTATTTGTACAGTGCTAGGGCAATGGTTGGAAATGACGGGAATGATCAAATGGAAGGAAGAACACCGGTTTATTTACAGTTATACAGGGCGAAGAGACACAGAGCAGGCACTTAGTCAGTCTTAACTTATTCCCCGGACAAGGGCCCACTCACTCACGCAGGGAAAAGGAGGAAGGACAGTTCGCGCTCCAAACGCGCCTTGGCGCCGGTCGCTCCCGGACTGCTCGCCGGGCGTGGCCCTCGCATGTTCGCGGCACGTGTGCACTGTGCAGGGAGCGCAGGTAGGGAGATGGTGCGTCTCTGGCCCCCGGAATGGATCGTCCTCACGAGCGCATTATTCACAGGCAGCAGCAGAGCGCAGGGCACAGGGATAGTTCGTGCACAGAGAGGCTATAACAAGCAAGGGACTGAATCCACTCGTGAAAACGTCTCTCTTCTCTCTCACTGACTCGTTCACTGGGGCACTCCCTCTCCGACTGTCTCACAACGCTCTCTGATACTCCGACTCAACCACCACAACTTCTAGGGCACACTCCACTGGCGACTGCTGCGGGGGGCCCGGGGCAGGGCTTTATATCGCCCCTCCCCAACCTTACCCGAATGTTCCAAGCCCCTCCTCTCGCTGCCGTTGTTAGCCACTCCCCTTGAGCTCCGATTGGCTGCTCGCCACTTAACGCCCACTCCCCTGCAGCTCCTCCCTTCGGCCTTGCCAGACTTGTTCCAGGCCTAGCACGTGGCATTCCAGCTCAAAGAACACCTAACTCACTGGCCTGCTCAACGCATACTAACACAGGAAAGGAGACTACGCTTACATTTAATAAGAAATAACTGAACTAAAGCGAGGCTACATGTTGTGGTGCAACTACCTACGAGGGGGGGGGGGGGTCATTCTTTATTCACAAAACCGCAACACTACCCCCCTCTCTCATCAGACCCCCTCCGAGTCGACACCAACAATGGAACGACCGGTAGAGCCTGGCATGCAAAGTTACCATTCCTTTAAAATGTGACACATAGGTGTGATCCCCCCTAGCATTTATTCTAACCCATGTGTGCGACATTTGTAACACTAAATATGTCCCCCCGAATGCGTTGAGCAGCTACTCTAACAGCTTCACACCCACAACTACCCGAGTATTTCCGGAATTTCAAACTACACACATAGCCGGTGGGCACATTCTTATATTTACAATGCACGGAACTTCACTTTATTTACAATGCTATGACCCAGGACCTACACTTTCGGAAAGAGATTGGAGGAGAGAAAAACAACACTCATATGGCACTTGCTGCTTGCATCTTGCGTCTTCTGTGTGCGGCTAACAAAACCGGCTGGCCCTGACCGGCATACAGGCCATATGAAGCATCAGGGCCATCTAATCTTTCATCTTCCTTCCTGGCACACAATAGTAAACAATTGCTCACACTTTCTTTTTATTGGCCAGCAGGGCCACTCTCACGTGGTCCAACTGCGTGGCATCAGTGCCACCCAACAAGTGGTCCGAAGGTGCAAGATGATTTTGCAGCAAGATGCTGCACAGCAGAGGTGCGAGCCACAAGGCTTGTGGTCCATAAGTGTGACAAGGGTGCAGCAAAAGGCCTGGCAGCGAGGTGCTGCACAGTTCAGCTGCTCAAGTGTAGCAAGGGTGCAGCAAGGTGGGTTCAGCAGCAAGGTGCTGCACAGTTTGGCTGCACAGGTGTAGCAAGGACAGGGCAGCAAGGTGGGTTCGGCATCAAGGTACTGCACAGTTCGGCTGCACATGTGTAGCAAGGACATGGCAGCAAGGTGGTTTTGGCAGCAAAGTGCTGCACAGGTCGGCTGCTCAGGTGCGACACGGCAGAGTGGATGCTGCACAGTTCGGCCTCCAAAATGGTCCTGGGGAGAGAAGACGAAGCACAACAAGCAAAACGGAAAGGACACAGTGGCACACAAAAATCAAGGTGACCAGGCACCACCATGCCTGGTGCGGTGCGAGGGACGCGGTAGCGCGAGCAGAGCAAACTCGTCCCTAACCGTCCGTACCCCCCACTGTCGGCTACACTACCCTAGCCCCCCTTGTATTTACAATCCGTCTCTACGTCTTGTCTCCCATATCCCCCTCTATGCCAAATTCGTCTCCAAATCCCTCCCAGGAAGGAAGGGATGGAACAAACACAATGTCTCATCCACGTCATGATGCGTCTTACTACTCAATCAGCTTACAGAGCCTCGGTGTGGAGCTCGTCCTCCTTGGTGACTTGCTGTGTATGGTGCGAAGGGATTTCTCACGTCCTAACTACTCTAATAACATTACACTTTTAAACTACCCGGGGTCGTACCCTGCCAATCGGCCTCTTTAAACTATGTGGTTCTAAGAACCCGAATTCCCATTGCCCACCTGGTGCCCTCCGAATTTGGGTCTCACCCCCACAAATTTTCTCACTGTGCCCTCGCACAATTTCGGGGCTGGGTTGTGTGGCTCCACCAGCAGGCCTACTTACCTGCGCACCTCCGCCACTGAAGCCGCCTCCCGAGCTTGCCTGCTCCTGCGACTACCTAACCGGGGAAGACACTCCCTGGCACTTACCCCCTCTATGCCCACCTCGGCATTGGGCAACCCGGGTCCTTCCCTGGGATCCTCGGGCCCCACTCACAACTATCCCAACTGGCTCCCAGAGCCTACCTGCGGCCTTACCTGGCCGACAAGCTACCAGTGACGGAGTGCCCCAATAACTATACTCACTAATTAAGCCACACGCCCAGCCATTCCACAGTCTCATGCATCCTACAAAGCACTTCTTTCCACTACCTGCACCACAGGTGTCAATATCCATACAATTTACCTATGCCCTCTACCTGGCTTTACACTACCCCCCCTGGGATTTCGCGAATGGGTTCCACTTCCCCCCATTCAGTCCTTCGGACCATGCACTCCACACCAATCATTCCACACCATTTATCCTGCACACCATGCAATTCAATTCACACTACCCCTCAACACAATTCCATTTTATTTTCCACACACAATTCCTCACTCACACAGCATCATCTATCTAACTAATTTCCCCAATAACTCGTGCTTCCCTCGTCGTCCCTTTAAACTAAGCACACCCTTTATTAACAACCACCTAAACTCTCTACGTCCCCTCTATAGTTCAGGTGTCACCACTTAATTCTTTTGTCTCTACAGTCTTCTAAATGTCTCTACAGGGCTTTATATCGCCTCCCCCAGCCTTACCCGAATGTTCCAAGCCCCTCCTCTCACTGCCGTTGTTAGCCACTCCCCTTGAGCTCCGATTGGCTGCTCGCCGCTTACCGGCCACTCCCCTGCAGCTCCTCCCTTCGGCCTTGCCAGACTTGTTCCAGGCCTAGCACGTGGCATTCCAGCTCAAAGACCACCTAACTCACTGGCCTGCTCAACGCATACTAACACAGGAAAGGAGACTACGCTTACATTTAATAAGAAATAACTGAACTAAAGCGAGGCTTCATGTTGTGGTGCAACTACCTACGAGGGGGGGTCATTCTTTATTCACAAAACCGCAAAATATATATATATGTATATATATATATATATATATGTATATATATATATATATATGTATATATATATATATATATGTATATATATATATATATATGTATATATATATATATATATATATATATATATATATATATATATATATATATATATATATATATATATATATATATATATATATATATGTGTATATATATATATATGTATATATATATATAATTATATATATATATTGTTACGGATCTCAACGTCGGCCCCTCTTCCCCTTATCAAGGAGGGATTAATCCCCTTGCCTGTGACTGACCGACGTGGTCCTCGAAGTTACAACGTCCTTACCGGACCGACGGTAGGTAGGGTACGTAGGCTTAAGGGTTCGCTACTTACCTAATTACTGCCGCCAGCCGGGAACGAGGGAATAACTTCTGCCCGAGCCGCAGCGTTAATGGATTACGCCGAGCGAAGCGGACTGCGGCGCGAGCCGTTTATCAAGGGACTAAACCCGATTCATATGCGGTTGGCCAAATCGTGCCACAGGTGTTCAATGATGGAAAAGACAAGGACGATCGGACGAGGAAGAAGAAGAAGGCAAAGGTAGGAAATAATAGGATTTATTATTATTTACACAAGACTAAAGGAAGAAAAGAAATCAAAGTAATATACAGAAAATGGAAGGAGCAGAAGGACACAGAGCAATTTCTAGCTTATCTATGCAGGCTTAACTTATTCCCCAGACAACACAGACGACAGTCAGACTTACACGAATGGGGGTAGATGGATGCCAGGGATCGATGGCATGGGAAGGCAGAGAAAGGGCCAGGCAGATGGTAGGCGTCGAGGTCCGGCTCCAAGCGCGCGCTCCGATCCACGCTTTTGGGGTCGAGGCGAAAACCCGGCAAACAGCTCCGCGTGTCGTTGGACGCGACCGGACAATTATATAGCAGGGGAAAGTTGGTATGTTGCATACGCAATTCTCGGCCGGGCAATCCCCGTGGCCCTCTTTCTGCCGCTCGCCCCTGCTCGCTCCACTCGACCTCAACAGAACTTGCAATTCGTCCTCCCTCTCTCGTCTGGCCCCTTACGAATCTCTCCCCCTCAATCATCTGAGGTGGGGGCGTCGCGCCGCGGGTTATATGACACGCCCTACCAAGCCATACCCACTGATTTGTGGTTGGGCGTTCGGGGCTCCACCCTTGATGACGAGGTGCGGGCCACGCCCATAATGTAGCTCCTCCCCCTTCTTCTCTGAGGCTTGACCACGTGCGTAATGGAGGTTTTGGGGCGATTCGAGCGAGCCCCAGCCAAAGGGCAGCGAACGCTGCCGGCAATTGTGTTTTGGTGGCAATTGAAAGGGGATTCTACCTTATTTCATTTGGTGCAATGCAATGTCAACTAGTGGAAAACAGAGCCTTAACTAATACACATAATAAAGAAATAACCATAGAGAGGTTCTATGATTGGCTACGTGCTTGTACATGGACTAGCTAAAGGGACGACCGTTGACCTTTACAATTAATGGAGGTATTTACAAGGAATTACTATTATTTACAGAGGGTGATATTTACAACAATTATCAACGTGCAGGATTCTCAAATCCGCAACAATATATATATATATAATTATATATTTGTCCTCTCACTCATAGTGAAGAATCGCTTAAAATAATTTCCGGATCCGCATTTTCACCAAAATCTAATCATTTTGTCCTCGTCACACACCAAACCTGTTCACCAAATTTCGTCCGTATCTGTCCATAACCTTTTGAGATATCCTGCTTCACAGACAGGGGTGAAAACATAACCTCCGTCCACCTTCGATGATGGAGGTAACCATTCATGTCTCTATCATAAAACACTTAGCATGATCTTGCCAAAAGACTGTCAGTCGACCGTAAACTTATTCGCAGAAGATGGTGGATGCATCCTGTGTTGCTCACACTTTCTGTTGTGTGAGCACACTTTCTGGATGTTGCATTCCATGCTTTGCCTCCGATTCCAGTCCATGTAGGAACACCCGTCTGTACCTCAGTCATTCACAATACGACAGAAGAAATTCGCCCTTCATTATGGAAGCAGTTGAGTATGGCTGTAGTGCTTTCCAAGTGCTGAACATTATGGACATTTGTAAGCATTTTGGGCACCCAACCTGCATGCCACCTTTCAAACGTTGAGATGGCTGTACACAATCACCTGCAAAGTACTGCGGCTGATGCCAATTTCATTGTCAATGTCAAATAACATCATGCATCGATCACTATGGATAAGTTCATCGTCAAGGGTGATTTTCTGTGTGGACATGGCCTTCCCTGATCTCCCAGGATGCTGTTCATCACACACACTTTGTTTGGCTTCTCCAAGCATTTCTATCCACCTGTATACATTTCTTCTGTTCAGGCATATCTCATCCTGTATACTCATCCTTCTGCAAATTTAGTTCTACTCATAGTCGAGGAATGTTTGTTTCTTATACATATGATTATGAAGCAGCTGCAAAATATTCAACCTCACTGCAGTATAATTCACTATTAATTAATAACTATTGTCCTGAAATCAATTTCAGGACAAACAATTTTAGTTAAATTATTACGTCGCAGACGAATCGAAAAGTGGGGTTAAGAATTTGGTCCACTTATGTCTGCCTGTCTGTCTGTCTACAAACGTCAGTTTATGATCGAGGAACGACATAATTTCAATTGAACGTTATATTTTGAACACAAATCGGAAAACTAACCAGCAGTTTAGTAGTACTTTCACTCTGAATTTGTCCTGATTGAGCATGTGCATAGACAAGTGAATTTTTTTTTCACTTTGTCCGCCTGTCTGTCAGTCAAATAAACTTGAACATCAAATTCAGAGCCAAAGTACTGCTAAATTGCAGGTTCATGTTCCGATTTATGTTCCGATTAGTATTCTAGTGTTAAAAATATATAATTCAATATAATCTAGAACGGCATTTGGTAGAGTGCATACCCCTGCCAGGCTGAATGATTCACGTTTTGTATCCCACTGATAGGCCGGATCTGGATCCCGAACTGAACAAAAATCTAATCGGCTTGTCCTTGCCAACTATCCAACTCATCCACCTAAATTTGTCATAATCCGTCCACAGCTTTTTGAAATATATTGCCATATATCAGCTTTGGCCCCCTCTCTCAATGGTGAAAAATCACTTGGAAAATCAAAATAATTTCTCATTTCCAGATCTTCACCAAAATTGAATAATTTCGTCCTTGTCACACAACTAACATGTCTACCAAGTTTCTTCTGAATACGTCCATAACCTTTTGAGATATCGTGCTATACCTCGTTTTTGATCCCCTCTCACTTAATGGTGGAGAATCACTTCAAAAATGATCAGATCCAGATCTTCAACAAAATCTAATCAATTCTTCCTGGTCACACACCCAACCTGTCCACCACGTTTCGTCAAAATCTATCCATAACTTTTTAAGATATCCTGCTCACAGACAAACAGACAGTGGTGAAAACATAACCTCCACCCACCTTCGGTGATGGAGGTAATTAAGTAGTTCCTTGATCATAAACTAAAGTCTGTAAGCAGACAAAGTGAACCAATTGCTTAACCCACTTTGTACGTCATGTGTAGGGCAAAAAAATCCAGAAAATACGTAGCACATCTTCAATTAATCAATCCATAAACCACCTTTAGAGGCCATTTTCCCCAGTAAAGCAGGGGTTGGCCTTTTTTTGGGCACCATGGTCCCATTTTTTGGAGCAATGTTTTATGGCCGGATGCCCTTCCTACCGCCAACCCTGTTAGTCGCCTCTTGCGACACACAGGGAATTACCAGTGAGCTGGTACTCAATTTGTCGACCTCTGAAGGATGACAGGCTGAGTCAACCTCCCTGGCGTTAATTCAGCGATCGACCGGGATTCAAACCCAGGATCCCAAGCCGGCACCCGAACCGCTAAGCCAACACCAGGCTCTATTTATCAATCCATGAAGTTCTTATATATAGTGCTGCTTTTGTAAGGAATATATAAAAAACAAAGTTTTAAGACTAGGCATTTGAAGAGATTTAAAAACAAGTGATGGGGTTGGAGGAGTAGTGGACTTTCAAGGGCAGAAAAATTTACAGTTCAGAAGTCTATGATCTAAAAAATGCTCAACCACCAACGTTTTCAACTTTGTGCTATTAACTACCAGAATATATTAGGGTTGATATACCATAGAATTCTAACAATATGATCAGGTCAGAATTGCAGGTAAGAACCAATTTTTCTTTGATTGACACATCATCAGTGATTGGCATGTACTGGGAGCCAGTGAAGTCACTTGAGGATTGGAGTGATGTCATCAATTTTCTGAGCAGTAACTATGAGTCCAGCTGGGCGGGTTGAGAGAAGTAACAGATAGGCCAGCTAACAGTGAGTTGCAATAATTCATCGATCAGGTTTTTACTTAGCTCTGCCAAACACCGAGCAGCAACAGCTGCAAGCAGTTCAAAGACTGGGGATAATCCAAAAACGTCAGATAAAATTTCACAAAGCAGGGCATCTTCCTAGAAAGTAAGAAACCATCATCGAATTCATGCGTAAAGGATCAGAATTTTTACATTGAAGGATTACGGTTGAAGGGATGGAAATGGTGATTTATTTAACAATTGAACATGAGTGGATTTAGTGTGCCAAAGGACACTGAAGATACGCCTGAACACCAAAACACTGAACCTTGCATCTCACCGATTTGGTCAGATTTTTATGTCATGCAAGGCCCCACAGAGAACACATCAGGTCTGCTGCCGGCCATAGGGTTTCCCAGAAATTTCACATTGCATTAACTCCAAAATGAAAAGATGCAGCAAGCCCATTCATTCATTCAGTCCTGCACATTCCTTTGACTCTGCTATACAATAACATACCAGCCCTGTTGGTCTGCTACAAATCTCACCGATTCTGTCCAGCTTCCCTTCGAAGGAAACAACTTGAATCCCATTTGCAACTTTAGGAATTGAATAAAGGTTCTAATGCTCCCGCATCCTCAAGAACATGTATCTTATTTGTGCAAACCTCAAGAGAATCATGTCAGTAGTTAGAAAATTCTCCTATCTGTTAGGAAAACAGAAGAAGAAGAAGAAGAAGAAGACGACTCCTTTCACGTTTTCAGAAGCATAGGGCTGCAGAGGCAGTTTTTCATTGGTTAGGGGCACAATCCTAGACGAGTTGCCTCTCCAATGCAGGATACTCGAATGGCTCGTTCTTCCCAGTCAGCTGGTACTCATTTTCCGACCTCGAAGGTTGACAGGATGAGTCAACACACCTAGTGTTAATTCAATGGTGTGACGGGCTCAAGCTCAGGACCCTAAGATCTTAAGCCAGCCACCTTAACCGTTAAGCCAACACCAGGCTTTGGAAAACAAGAGCGTTATTTATTTGTTTGTTTGTTCATTCGTCAAGGTCGGCACGTGACCTGCGCGTAATTGACTGGTAGTTTCACAGTGCATATGATCTATGAATTAGGAAGAAACTCACTGTTCCTGGTCCATCGCCCTGCCCATCGGCCACTTGTACCACACGGTAAGTGACCTACACACGGTGGAAAGAGCAGCATTATGTGCACTGCAAGATTGTACTTTGCATGAGTGCATTGCAAGCAGCAGATGATGCAACGGACAATGCAAAGTGAAACAGAATAAAAGATACACCCGTTTTGAAATCTCCAAAGGATCCCAATACTCGTCATTTAAATTGCCCTCTTCTGCACAATCTATACATTTATCTTTGAATGCAAAGAATATTTAATTATACATATGGAAAACGGCCACTCAAAAAACTATTCCAATGATAGCATGCCAACCACATGATGAGAAAATTACGATTGGAAATTAAATAATGATGCTCAAAACACCAAGACACAATTACATATTTTGGTTTTCAACTTTTCTTGCAAAACTCTTGCAGTTTTTGAATCATTATTATTGCAACTTAAATTGCACAATGGCTGGCTTGTTTTATTGTGAAACTTGCAAGACAAGTACACACATAAAATGACACTCCAAATTGTACAAACACTGCCATTTCATAGTGCAATCAATTTCATTCCCAAAACTGCTACAAGTTACTTAAAATTGCACTATTCACTTCGGTAAAGTGTTTGAAAATGAACATTCTTCAATTGCACTTGAGTAAAGTGTGAGAAAAGACCACGGGATAGAGCAGCAACGTTGAAGGTATCAGCCAACAAGAGAACACTCTGCTAACAATCGTAGGTTCAATGTCCATCATGTTTTACGCATCAAGGTAGCGGTGATCAATTAATACCACTAATTAATCACAACGGTTTTGCAACTGGGATCATAAATATACTGGAAAATTAATGGAACACGATACCCCACGCAGTGTTCAAGTATATACTGTACGTAAATTTCAATAAAACAGTGATATTAAAGATTGTTTAAAAAATGTTGAAGTTTAGCATGAGTGAAGCAGTCTTATACACCACCCCATATAACATGTCCATGTACTGCAAAACTGGAGGGTATTGAAGTATTTAGAAGGTGATTTGTGTTCTACAGTGTTTAAGTAAATAATTCAACTTAAATAAAACTACAAAGCATCAAAAAAATGCAAAGCCCATCCTCATCCACTTTGTATTCTGACTTCTTCCATATGCTAAACATGACGAAAACAGCAAAAACGAAATACAAACAAATTGACAATTTTAGGTGACGATGACCTTTTCACCTCAAAAATAATAGGTTTAAGAAACCCAATCAGATGAAAATTGACAATTTTATGCAACCTTGACCTTTTGATTTAAGAAAACCCCAAAACAATTGGCTTCTAGCTTTTGATTGGTGAACCCATTCAGTAACCCAATATGCAAATTCTTAAAATTTCAGGTCATTTGAATGAAAATTGATGAGATTTATGCAACCTTGATCTTTCGATCTTCAAAAAAAACCACACACAATCGTCTTCTGGTTTTTGATTGGTGAACCAATTCATTCAATATACAAATTCTTAAAATTTCAGTTCAATTGGATGAAAAGGGATGATTTTAGGTGATGCTGACCTTTGACTTTTTGACAAAATTATTAACTTGTCTTTTCCATATTCTTATAATAAAGCTTTGTTGAAAATTTGATGCCACAAGCTCAAATGGTAAAAAAAAGTTAACTAACCAACCAACCAACTAACACACACACACACACACACACACACACACACACACACACACACACACACACGCACGCACGCACACACACACACACACACACACACACACACACGATTGCAAAAAACCCCATCTCCCAATCTAATTAAGGTTGTAAAAGTCACATAAATGAACTCTGGGTTTTACCACCATTTAAGCATTGTCTATTACACCACCCTATCTAACACATTACATTGGTTATTCTTCCCCGTTGTTTGTGTCCTTTGTGACATCCTTAGAGACAGTACGCTTCTGGTTTGGAATGATTTTCAATTTTACTTGACTGCCAGAGAGAGTAAAATATTATGTCGCTCCTCTCTGCGCATGTGCGATCAGGACGAATTCAGAGCCAAAGTAATGTTAAACGACAAACTTGTCTTCCAATTCATGTTCAAAATAAAACATTCAACCTAAAATACTTATGCTGGTAGAGACTCGTCTGCAGTCCACAAGGCAGGCCTCGACATTTTTTAAGCCGGCAAGGAATCTTTTTACCCTGCGCACGCAAAGCAAACAGCAGGGTTGAGCAGTTGGTTCATGTCTGTCCGTCTGTCTGTCTGTCTTTTCAGTTTGCGATAGAGAAACAACTTATTTAACAGAAAAAAAACAAATTCACCAAAGCTTAAGGACAAACACAGTCACCCAACAACTATCCCAAGTCAAATGACCGACTGGTTTCACCCTCATTTGGGCAGCGCTTTAGATATTGAAACCGCCATTCCTAATGGATACTGCCATGGGGGCTTCATACATGACTGCTGCATTTTACGATGTGGCTTTTAAGCAAAATGTGCATTTGACTAAACGTGACTGTAAACATGGACTTTATTAGCTAAAAAATGTCTATTTTGAGACTTCTTGTACTATAATGGTAAGCAATTAGTCAAGAAACGATTTAATTGTGCAAGTTTGTAATTTGTCATGTCCGAAATGTTATTTTGCCGAGGTTTGGCTGCAGATTGTTCTGCTTCATGTGTTTGCATTTAACAAAGGCCAAAGCTCATCAGGATTCCCCCTGGAAAAAAATAAAACAGAGAACAAAAAATAACAAAAACAAGACCAGACCTTGTACAAAATGCTGATGCACACTCAACGGAAAAATTATTCTTCATGAAAATAGTTTTCCAATGAATATAGGATTATATTAGAAGCAGACTTGTGCTCCTCCTTACCCTCTCTCTCGCCCGCTCCCTCCACAAATATTGCACTTTTGGGTAACAAGGCAACAGAACATTGGTTGACAAAACCAGCATGTAAGATGGCCACTCAGTTTGGGATGCCTATGGACGATGTCAATGTATGCAGAAAGGTGAAGGACTACAACGTCCTGTTGATTTTATCTATTGTTCTTCCTGCCCGCCAGTGCAGATCGACACTCGCCCTCACGAGCAAAAGTAGTGAACCTAATTATACATCGGTTTAATTGACTCACATTTCTTCTGATGCAGACAACCTACCTTGACAATCAGCCCACAAAATAATGACTTATTTATGGCTGCTACCTAAATTTGTTGCAGTACCAATGAAATAGTCTATAACATGACAATTGGTATTTCGTGATCAAATGATAACCCCAAATCTGCCAGGAAAACCTTGAAGAAAAGTTTAAATGCAATTTATTTTGGCTGTAATAAAAACAAGACCGATAGTCTGACGACGGCTAGCCGGGCTTGTATCTGCTAAGTGGAGGATCTGCTGTCACTCTGTCATGTGACCAGATCCTCAGCTCTGATTGGACATTTGTGAGGATCATACATAAATACACCGGACGGACGAATGCTGTTCCACATGGCATCGCCCTATGAGCTACTCCGCAAAAATATGGCTGTCGAACCACATGACTGATGATGTAATCAATTTTTTTTTCTGGACTAATTTATTCCTAGATTACGCTCAAATTTCATACTAATCGGATTAAGCATTCTACTTGTCGATTTATGATGTCATGAAAAAGGCATCGTCATTAACATGTGTTATTCCCCATGGAGAGTTCTTTACAATGAGCCACACTTCTATTTGTTGCATGGAGTGGTTTCGGAGATAAAGAGGTGCAAAGTTCTTTGGTTTTTCCAAGATGGCGCCCGTGCCACATGACCTATGTCATCATAATTATAACTAAAAATTATACAGGAGGAAGCGCTCCTATGGTGAAAATTTCATGTCAATTGGATCAACAGTTGCAGAGAAAACGAATTTTATAGGTAACTAGCCGAAAGCACCCGGCGTTGCCCGGGTTCTTTTTGAATGAATTTACTACTATAATTCAGCTTTTACTCGCGGCCGTAGAAGATTGACTACTATAATTCAGCTCAGCTTTTAATTGCGAAATGGGCCCAGCCCGGCCGAGGCGGCCTCGCCACCTAGCCTATAACCTTCCCGGGCCCGTCCCGGCATTTTTGGTTTCAGAGGTTTCCTCCTATCTTTCACCTTTCAGGAGATTAGCGCGTGCAGACAAACAAACAAAAACTTTCTTTTATATATATATATAATATATAGATAGAAGATAGATAAACCCGCAAAATGCCGGCGGAAGGGACATACATACATACAAACAGACAGACAAACGTTGTTCCAGACAGCATTGCCCTATGGGCTATGCCGTAAAAAAAGATAACCTAAAATGAGAACAGCATATTGTAACTATTAACTTCAGTCGATTCTATGGTTCTTTGGTCAAGAACTGCATGCACGATTTGCCAAAATAAAAAGTCTTTTACATCTACTCTACCTCAACGAATAGACATCATTAACTTACCTCAATTCTTTTTCCTATTTTCAATTCTCACATATCGCACCCTACCCCTTCCCCTCTCACAATTCTTTCTCCCCCTTACCTATCTACTTCCTTTCCCACCAACCAACCACATTCACCTGGCACCTCTTTATCACTGCCCTCCCACTCTTCAATGTCACCTCTCTCTCAATTTCCCTCACGTTAAGTTTCCATCTTCACACAACTCCTCAATATTGCTGATACAACACTACCAAAATTCAAAGATAAACTGCTACTGGAAAGGTATTTGGCACAGTATTTATATGAGTGTCAAAAGCGATATTATTAAGCTTGATGAAAAGAAATGGTAATGTGCACCTGGCCTCCATTGTTTTCAGTACGAAAGTGGTATTGGATATTCGGATCGCTAGTAAAAGAGGTGGCTTGTTGCACTGTGGCAATGGATGCTGCGACTTGCTCCTCCGCACCTGTCACCTCGCCTGCAAACAAGCACAGCGTGGCATAAGAAACAAGCGTTACGCCTAGGTCCCCCGTCGGGGAGGTGATGTGAGTTGACAAAGTGGAACACGCAGAAAACATGCTATGATATGATATTTCGCTCACAAGGGTCAGACATACATGGAGGCGGCCATCTTGGATTTTGACCTGGTGACCCAATTTTCAATAGCGTTCTTCCTTATGCCTAGATACACCGACACACCAGAAGGTACTTCGCTTATTTTTCAAGATATTTCGCTCACAAGGTTCAGACATATATATGGTGGCGGCCATCTTGGATTTTGACGTGGCGACCCAATTTACAATAGCGGTCTTCCTTATGCCGAGATACACCCACACACCAAATTAGAAGTTGGTACTTCGCTTATCTTTCAAGATATTCATCTCACAAGATTCAGACATACATGGCGGCGGCCATCTTGGATTTTGACGTGGCGACCCAATTTTCAATAGCGTTCTTCCTTATGGCGAGATACACCCACGCACCAAATTAGAAGTTGGTACTTCGCTTATTTTTCAAGATATTCATCTCACAAGGTTCGGACATACATCACGGTGGCCATCTTGGACTTTGACGTGGCGACCCAATAGATACACCCACACACCATATTAGACGTTGGTACTTCGCTTATTGTTCGAGATATTTCGCTCACAAGTTTCAGACATATATATGGTGGCGGCCATCTTGGATTTTGACGTGGCGCCCCAATTTTCAATAGCGTTCGTCCTTATGCCGAGATACACCCACACACCAGATTAGAAGTTGGTACTTCGCTTATTTTTCAAGATATTCATCTCACAAGGTTCAGACATACATGGCGGCGGCCATGTTGGATTTTGACGTGGCGACCCAATTTTCAATAGCTTTCTTCCTTATGCCGAGATACACCCACACACCAGATTAGAAGTTGGTCCTTCGCTTATTTTTCAAGATATGCAGGTTGCAAGGTTCAGACATACATGGCATCAGACATACATGGCGGCGGCCATCTTGGATTTTGACGTGGGTTGCACCCACACACCAAATTCGAATGCGGTCCTTCGCTTGTGCATGCACGCACGCACGCCCGCACACACGCACGCCCTGACGGACACACGGACGGAGGAGAAAGCCAAAGTCCCCCTTTCGCTCCGCTGTGCGACGGGGGGACAACAAAACCTAACTAGAACGGGCACTCGGTAGAGCGCATACCTTCGCCGCAGCTACTGTTCTGTACTTGGCATGGGAGTGTAGGGAACAGAACAACAAAAATACGATTTTGACCTTTTCGTGACCTTGACCTTGACCTTTGACCCGATTGCTCCCAAAATCTAATCAAATGTGTCCCGTATAATAACCAATCATCCCACCAAATTTCATGCAATTCGGTTGAATACTTTTTGAGTTATGCGAATAACATACACACACACACACAGACATACAAATAAATACACAGCGATCAAAACATAACCTTCCGCTTTTGCGAAGGTAATAAATGTTTGAAGTGATGAATACAGGAAGTGTGTTTAATGGAGTGCTTTCTCACCATCTTGTAGCTGCACCGGCCCATCATCTCCATCCTGCACCTTACCATGACTGCAACAAAGCAAGCAACAGACAATTAAATATGGAATAACGTTTAGAAGTATACGTTGCATTCTGCAATATGGAATCGATAAAACAGTTGCAGGCTCTAAGATGAACCACAAAAAGATGGTCACAACTCACAAGGCAACCAGACAATCTTTATGGATACAATACAGGCATCTAGACCCAATCTTTATCTGGATACCAGCTGTGCCCCATTTGCCTACTTACTACTAACCAACGATTTTGAATGCCAAATGCTCCATTTTCCACAGTTGATACAACCCAAAGCAACAGCCTTAGATAGTATTTTTAGGTAGTAGGTTGCAGACAGCAACTACTCAGGGTAGTACTACTGTTCTGACTTAGGAGCGTTAAAGTGGTGCCCGGAACAATCTTCCACTATGCGTGTCAGCATTGCTGGTCTTACTTTCCGTCTCACTCAAACTACAGCTACTGGGCTAGCTTCAATCTCTCTTTCTCGCAAACAAACACCATACACTATTCTTACTCATTTTCACTCCTCACCTTTACATTCTCTCTCATTTATTTATCTTTCCTCACATTTATTATTGCAGTTATTTTATGCCCTGGCCTCAATGAGTTTTATGGCCTGGCCTATATAGTCCGTGACTGGAGCCTTCAACATAAAAAAGCCAATATAAAGTTAAGTAGGATAGTATGAAAATGCCACCAGGCACATTCACAAGGAACTAGAACAGCACTTTGTAGAGAGCATACCTCCACCAGGCTGAACATTTTACGTTTTGTATCGCACTGATAGGCCGGATCTGGATCCCATCCTGAGCCAAAATCTAACGGACTTGCTCATATCGCCTAACCAATTCATCCATCAAGTTTTGTGAAAACTCGTCCACAACTTTTTGAATATATCATTTTATATCGTTTGGGTGAAGAATCACTTTTAAAATTAAAAAATTATCACATCCGGATCCGGATCTTCACCAAAATCGAATCATTCTTTCTTGTCACACACCCAACCTGTCCACCAAATTTCGTCTGAATCCGTCCACAACTTGAGATCTCCTGCTCACAGACAGACGACAGGGATGAAAACATAACCTCCATCCACCTTTGGTGGCGGAGGTAATTAATATGGATAGTTAACCCAATTGGGACCCCAGGAAAAGCTCAATAAATAAATAAATAAAGTACTGAAACTAATTTACGATCAAAGAAGCCGATGTGAGATTATTAATCTGTGTAATGAATGTTGAACTCTCCTATTTTCCCCAACACATCTTTTCAAAGCAGATATGAGATTGAATAGATAGGACAATGTTTTACTTGCTTGTACAGAAAGCGAGATCATGATAACAAACTATTAACCACAATCTGTAAGATTTCTCTTTCATGCTGGCTTGGAAAAACTCCCCCAGGTTCTCCTGGAAAATATGAAAGGTTTTCCACATGATCCAATTTAAAATGATTATCTCCTCTTTGCAACGACTTTGGTTGGTCTCGCAAAAGTAAGTCACGAGTGAGTCAATCGACACAGCAGCCATATTTAGCGATGATTCAACACGCAAAGTGTGTTCCATCGAAGCAATCATACTTGCAGGTACTGTTGTTTCGAACCAGTCGAGCATTGTCATGCTTACGTGATGTCATACTTCAGTACTCTATACCCACAACTAGAGTCCCTGTATAAAGAGAGTTGCGCTATGCGCTGACCCGAGATTTCTGGTAACGTGATTTCGTGGCGCCATTTTGTGTCTAACTTCACCGTGCGTGAACGTCAGCTCGGTACGGGAATGTTGTTTATTGCCAAACAAAATGACTGGTTGTTCTGCTTTTGGTTGTTCAAACCAATCTGGGAAATATAAGATGTATAGATTTCCAAGTGATAAAGTCAGAAGACAAATTTGGGAAGCGAAAGTCAGACGAAAGAGCTGGAAAGCGATCGACTCCTCGAGACTCTGCCAGGTAGGCCCACGCCGCTTGATGATCAATGTTCAAAAGCAATTCTATCTGCTCGGTTTTTTTTTGGTTATCTGTCCGTTGAAAACCCTTTTAAAGGGAAGTGATTTGTGTTTGTTTATAATCTTCAAGGAGCTGACCAAAAATGCATTTCCATGGGAAGAACCCTGCTCAATTTTTTTCGGGTAGTCCTAGCGGACCCCATATTGTCATTGATTGATGAAATGTCCCGGTACAGTGACATTGCCTGGTCTGCGGTTGGGTAGTCTGCGGGCAATGTCACTGTACTTTTTCAGAGGGAATTAATTTTGATTTTATAAGGGTGGGAAACCCATGGTCCGTTTTGTTTTCAGTTGTCTGTCCGTCCATTCAAAACTTATTCGGAGGCAAGTTATTTTTTTGGTTTAAAATCTTTAGCCTAATCGGCAATCATAAAAGCAATTTTAGGGGGGGACCTTTTTTTTTTTTTTTTTTTGTTTTGTTTTGTATACAAGATCGAGGCTCGTGAAAGAGCGAACATTAATCACACAGAAAGACAAACAGACACATAAAACAAATAACATCGGGAGCGGTAGACAAGATGGGGAGAGAGGGGGAAGGACACAAACACAACATTTGAGAGCAGGGACCGAGAGACATGGAGACATCGAGAGATCTGTGGGAGGGAGAGGGCTTTGGGGGGGAGGCATGTGAAGGGGGGGAGGCATGTGAAGGGGGGTGGGGGGGTGGGAGAGGTATAAACATATGGACACTGCCAGGATTTCCAGGAAAGAAGTTGGAATTTCAAACAAGGTGGATCTGGGGTGAATTAGTGGGGGTAGAAAAGATCAAGGTTATGGATGGGGGAAGATAAGAGATGGTGGTGAACAGCTGTTTTAAAGACCTGGAGGGAGGAGAGGGATTGAAGGGAGTGTGGGAGTTTGTTCCACAGGCGGGAGAAAAGAGGAATGAAAGAGTGAAGGTGAGCAGAGAGCCGAGATTTCGGCAGTTTAACCATCAGAGGGTTGCTGGCAGATCTTGTGCGACCTGTAGGAATATTTGGGGGACAGAGCACAGAGAGAGCTGGGGGAGCAAGGCCGGAGAGGAGTCGGTAGAAGACAGAAAGGCCACCTACCTGCCTGCGGTGAGTGAGTGAAAGGCCCTCAGAGATAGCTTCATCGCGGGAGATTCCAATGATTTTGAAAGCTTTGGATTCAACAGCGTGAAGCCGAGCCAGGTGTGAGGCAGGAGCACCAGCCCATAGCGGAGAACAGTATTCCATTGAGCTGCGGATGAAAGCCTTGTATGTGGTGAGGAGCTCAGGTGTGCCGAGGAAGGACTTCGCACGACGGAGGATGCCCAGTCGGCGACTGGCTTTGGAGGCCAGCTTGGAAATGTGGTTTTCCCAAGAAAGATCATGGCAGATAGTGAGACCCAAAAGCTTGAGTGACAGAACTTCTTGGAGAGGATTGTTGAGAAAGTAGATGGGAGGGTTGTCCAGTCGATCTTTTCGGAGAGACATAGTAAGAGAGTGAGATTTGTCAGGATTGAAAGACATGTTCCACTTGTTTGACCAGTCTGTGATTTTGTCCAGGTCTTCAGAGAGTGAGGAGGCTGCAGACTGCCGATCTGAGGGAAGAGGAATGGAGCGGCAGAGAGTGGAGTCATCAGCAAAGAGATAGAGAGGATTTTCCAGAGAGTCAGAGAGATCATTGATAAAGACCAGAAAAAGCACAGGGCCCAGCACACTTCCTTGGGGAACTCCAGCCTGAACAGGAAGGGGAGATGAGAGAAATCCATTCAGGGCCACACGTTGACTACGACCAGAGAGGAAGTCCGCAAGCCATGCATGGAGATTTCCATGGATACCATAGGAGGAGAGTTTGGTGAGCAGAGCTGGGTGCCAGACCGTATCAAAGGCCCTTGATATGTCAAGGGAGACAGCTCTGATTTCCTGTTTGGCATTGAGGACCTCCATCCATTGTTGAGACAGCAGAAGCAGCATGTCCAGAGTAGAGTGACCTGGTCTGAAACCAAATTGATGATCAGAGATCAAGCCATTGGAGAAGAGGAAAGATTTCATATCCGAAGCAATGATGGATTCCATGACTTTGCTGATAATTGGGAGCAGGCTGATTGGTCTGTAGTTGCAAGGATCTGTTTTTGCACCTTTTTTGTGTAAAGCGGTAATGTTAGCTGATTTCCAGGATGCTGGCAGATGACCTTGAGCAAAAGATAGGGTGAAAAGAACAGAGAGAGGGTGAGATAGAGCGGCAGAGCAGGATTTTAGGACCCGTGGGCTGATGCCGTCTGGTCCAGTTGCAGAATCAGAGTCGAGGTTTGACAAAAACTCCTCCACCTTGTCAGGAGAGAAGGACACAGAGTCCAGGAGCAGTTGGGTTCGACTGGGAAAGGTGGGAACAGAGAGAGATGGGTTTGGGACTAAGGATTTTGAGGCGAACACAGAGTTGAGGCATTCGGCTTTGTCACGTGCGATGTCAACTGTGTGGCCATTTGAGGTAAGGGAGGGGATGGAGGGGGAACAAACACCAGAAACGGATTTGACCAGACGCCACCAGGATTTGGAGGAAGGAGACAGGTTTGAGAGTTCATTCTTGAGTGAGGAGAGATAGTGCTTCCTGGCACTCCTGAGGGTAGACACACACTTGTTCCGAGCTTGGTGGAAGGAACTGAGATTTCCTTCAGTTGGATTAGCCTTCCAAGAGGCAAAGGCAAGTTGTTTCAGGGCAACTGCCTCACCACAAGATTCAGTGTACCATGGACGGGAGGAAGGGTAAGACAATTGAAGGCGAGATGGGATAAATCTGTGCATGAGAGAGATCAGTTTGCTTTGGAAGAATTCCCAGGAAGAATTGATGTCAGAGGCAGTGGAGATGGGAGACCAATCCAGACGATTGATGGCTGCTTGAAGACCGTCCCAGTCGGCCTGAGTGAAATGCCAGACTCGTCGACGCTGAGGAGGCTCTCTGAGAATGGCCAGAGAGATGTCCACTTTGACAAGCACATGATCAGAAGAACCGATTGGAGCAGAAGAAGAGCAGCAGACATTAGCAGGGAAGTTTGTCATAACCAAGTCTAGAAGAGAAGATACTCCATTGGCTGAGATCCGGGTCGGGAAATTGACAGATTGTGTCAATCCCAGTGAGTCACAGAAGTCCTTTGCTGAGGTGCCATGACTAGTGAGAGAGGAACCCACACCCAACCAGGTGGCATGATGACAGTTGAAGTCACCACATATGAGGAAGAGAGAGTTGGGATGAGTGGATAGAAGTTGGTCCATGTTGTCAGACATTGAAATGTAGATGGAGTCATCACTGTTTGGGGGACGGTACAGAACACATATGAACAAAAGGTGGGAGCGGAGAGGAAGCCGTAACCAGAGGTACTCCTGCGGGTGAGGAGGAAAGAGAGCAGTGCAAGGAGAGTGAGGAAGAGAGTTTTTGACAAAGATAGCCACCCCACCACCAGGCCGAGGCTCAGGTCTATCATACCGGAGGAGGGAGTAACCAGGAAGAGATATTAAGGAATCAGAGACATCTTGAAGGAGGAAAGTCTCTGTTAAGCAGATCAAGTCTGGATTGTCAGAAGCAACCTGTATGGAGAGATCAGTCAGGTTTGAGCGAAGGCCCCGGATGTTTGAGGTCCATACCGTTAATGAAGAGAGAGGGGGAGCATCGGGTACAGGACAGGGGAGGGGAGGAGTAGGGTAAGATGAAGGATGAGAGGGGGAGGTAGGGAGAGCAGTTGATAGTGTTTCAGATGTTGCAGAAGAGTTCCAAGAAAGGGAAGGATGAGGAGGATGAAAGGTTTGATGGTGAAGGGATGCGGCACAGTGAGGGGTTGTTTGAGGGGGGGCAGAGGAAAGTAGAAGGTTTGGAGGGGTGGAGGTATGAGATAGAAGGGAGACGAAGTGGGGAGGAGGCAGCTTGGAGGAGGAGGGGGGAGGAGAGAGAATTGGAGAGGAATGGTATGGGGGGAGAATTGAAAGGGAGGGATTGGGGGGGAGTTTTGAAGGGGAGGAGTGAGGGGGGAGTTTAGGAGGGGAGGGGCAAGGGGGGAGTTTTGGAGGGAAGGGGAAAGGGGGGAGATCAGGAGTGGAGGGGCAAGGGGGGGGATTAGGAGGGGAGGGGCAAAGGGGAAGTTTAGGAGGGGAAGGGCAAGGGGGGAGTTCAGGAGTGGAGGGACAAGGGGGGAGTTTAAGAGTGGAGGGGCAAGGGGGAAGTTTCGGAGTGTAGGTGCAAGGGGGGGGATTTGGATGGGAGCTGCAAGAGGGGAGTTTAGAAAGTGGATGATTAATGAAAGACGAACATTGATAACAAATTGGGTTTGTTGTGATTTTCAAGTTAGCAATCCGATTCAGAACGATGGAGGAGGGATGGAATGAATGTGAATTTAGACCATGTAGTGAGGGAGACGTATAAGATATTGAATTTCTTTTTTTTGAAGTGGAATGAGTTGGAGAGGAAATTGAGAAAAGCCTTTTAAATAGGAAGAAAAACAGCGTGTTGTAATATACCACTGAATAAAAAACAGAAGGGGAAAGGTTAAACATATTTAAATAATATTTAAACAGAACTATGAACAATCTTATATGCACAAAAATACCAACGGGGGGAGAGCCGAGAGGGACCACCACGAGTCACGTGAACAGGGCAAACGGTGGATGGCAAGGAGATAATGGGGGTGGGGCGAACAGCACACCTGGACAGAAAATACAGGATGAGACAACAGTACACGTGGAGAAAATAAAATAAATGTTTTTGTTTTTTTTTGGGGGGGGGGGGGGGGGGGGTGGGGATTTAGAACGTTAGACAGTATTATGTTCGGGGTAGAAGGGAAAAAACCAAGAGCCAAGCAAAACACGCTTAAGTTAATAAAACACCGACGGGGGTACAACTACAAGGCCACACACGAGGAGCAGAACACGATTAATTAAATACGAGTTACAGGAAATTCAAACCAAAACTAACTATAATCAAACAATATCGCATGGACGATAAAATAACGAGTTGAAATTTGACAATCTATCTGGGGAAATGGGGGAGAAACACGTGGTCGAAGAACGAACGAACGAATAAGAATGAATAAACGAATGAGCACAGAGAAGGTAATGTCTTTTTTTTTTGTTTTTTTGAGTTGAGATTTACATAAGGAAGTAGGCTTTGGGGTGGAAAGACTGCGAAAACAGAGAACGAAAGTTATTGGATCACAAACGACAGGCGCTGAGAGAAAAACAAAGCCTCAAGGTTGTACAGTGTACACTGTACAAGACCTCAAGACGACACGAATTAACACGATTTTCAATACAGGTATGAAAGATTTGCACCGAAAATCTTTGACGGGACAATATACGTACATACACCATAAAAGAAATACAGTTATAACGAAAATACAAATTGGAACAATTACTGAACTTCGATTTCGATGGAGAGCGTGGAGAGCTGCGAAAAAACGAACCATCGCCAGCAAGACCGGAAACGGAAGTCAAAGCTCAATTTTTTTGCGGGTTGTGCAGTCATCCATACGTCCAAAATTTGACGAGTTATTGTTTGCTTTGTACAGTGCTCATGCGTCTTGTGGCATATTTGCTCAAATATTTCCCACCCCGGGATTTATGGCCAAATTGTAGTGATGGAAGATTTTGCACATTGGACAATCCCTATATATTTAACCTGGTGACAGCTATCGTTCCCAAAACATACAATATTTCTAGGTGATTAATGCAGTAAAATAGGTGTATTTGTGTACCCACATTTAAAACTGGCTCAACTTTCAAAAGCTGTTATCCCTGTTTGATATCAATATACATGTGGTCGATAGAGCTAGCGATTTGTCTGGCCATCTTCCGGAAGATTGTCCATGTGATTTTCTGTTGTGGAAGTACTAGTACATGACAGCTCATTAAAATTAAACTGTGTTGTGTTAGAATAAAAATTTCAATAAATAAATACATCAAGGACACTCATTGTATGATTGCAGGAACATTTCGATGTGAATCAGTTTGAGAGGGGGCGAGCTGATGACAAAAAGAGGTTGAAGTGCTCTGCAGTTCCAACAATATTTAGCTACCGGAAACCCGTGAAGCTGCGCAACTCCCCCAAGAAGCGTGGACCGTCCAGAACTGAGAGACTACATCTACCAAACTTGTCCGACCACACCTACTCCACTCATGAACGTATTGACTCCTCAAATGAATCTCAATGTAAGAATTGTTTTATTTATTACAAAATCATGGCAGGACATGTTCAATCAATGACATATTTTAAACGATTACAAAATGACAGGCATGTGCTTGTCTATATTTGTATAGCTCTTTGAACTATAATTGTACGTTCAGATTATGATGACTATCTTCCTGTTGCCATTTTCTTTTTACATTATTCTAAATATTTTGCAAAATTAAATTGTAAAAAAATTGTGTTATATTTAACGTTAAGTATAAAATTATCTATCTCATCGTGTTCCTGGTGAAATTAAACAAGTTATGGTGAATACGACGTCTTATCTGTGGTTTTCCATATCTGTTCGACTAGACGAACCGTGCACACTGCAGGTATTTTAAAAAGTTTTTCTCTGTTTAATTACGGCTTGGCGCAGTCGAAAATTAAGTGTTAATTAAGTCGCCAGCTATGAAACATATTAATCGATCAGGCAATATCCATCAGAGTTCTGGGCAAGGGTGTAGTAATAAATGAACGTTTCAATCTTACTAGATGCCGATGACGTTTTCCTTATGTCAGAGACAGAAGCTGACTTGCAGCTTGTTAAATCATTACAATGGAAATTGAATATAAATGTCGATAAAACTAAAGTTGTACACTATAGAAATATGGCAATACCACGCACAGAATTTGTTTTAAGTGTGTTAGACTATATGTCGGCTGGAAGTCCTACACCGGAATTGCTCTCGGCACCCTTTTAAAAATATTGGATATGCCCACACTCCTTTCTAAAAGTTATTAAAATTCAGAGAACGACAGCATTGGTTTGTCTTACTTATAATGTTAGCTCTTATATGCAGTGTTGGCTTGTAATATGCATTGCCATACCACTTTTAATATCACCACACAGCTCTTTTTCACGGCAATAGCTGAGTTTTTGACAAAACAAATATCACCTGCATGTAATAATAAGACTAAATATGTGTAGTAAATTTTTTTTTAGCAGGTTTAGAATATATCACCCCATATCGCGAATGTACATGTATATCTAATCCGACACACTTAGACACAAAATGGCGTCCAAATTTGAGTTGACACAACTCTCTATATACAGGGACTCTACACACAACCTGTTGAACGCCTTGTACACATGTGCAGAGTTTCTTACTCTGCCATAACTCACTATTTCCCATAAATTTCACTGTCTGTCGAAAAGTCTCTGTCATGAATTGAAAGGCCTCGTGGATTGTAGGGTATGACAAAATGAGTAGTTTACAAAGGAAAAGGGCCCAGAAATGTATGCTGATGCCTTTATTGAGGTTCACAGGTGGTCATACCGGTTATTGAAAAGAGCATTCTAAATTCACCTTTCCATATACCATACACATGCTATTGTTTAAGCAAATTGTGCAGTACCTCCTCATTAAATAGATATGTTCATGTCACACCTTTATCTATATATATAAAACACAGTTTGTGTGTGTGTGTGTGTGTGTGTGTGTGTGTGTGTGTGTGTGTGTAATGTTACCGATAGACTCCTAAACGGAGAGGCTTACGTGCTTGATATTTGGCATAGACATGGCCATTGAGCCTGGGACGAACATGGCCGAACTCAAAATATTTGATGATCCATATTTTTTATTCATATTTACCTCAGCGCATTTCAGCGCACGGAATCAACGGAATCAGAGCAGGTGGGCGCTGATTCGCTCAGAGCGATCACGCGATGACGCTATGAACGCTATGATGCTTTGACGCTATGAACGTTATGACGCTATGACGCCATGAAAAAAAAAATCGCTATGACGCTATGAAACGATGACGCTATGAAAAAAAAAATCGCTATGACGCTATGAAACGCTATGAACGCTATGACGCTATGAAAAAAAAAATCGCTCGCTTTACCAAGGGGCTCGCTCTCCCCCCGTTCCCCTCCCCTCCCCTAACCCCTCCCCCCCCTCCCCCGCCCAGCAATGCCGGGTACTTCTGCTAGTCTATATATATATAAAACACAGTTTGTGTGTGTGTGTGTGTGTGTGTGTGTGTGTAACGTTACCGGTAGACTCCTAAACGGAGAGGCTCACGTACTTGATATTTGGCACAGACATGGCCATTGAGCCTGGGAAGAACTTGGCCGACCTAAAAATTTATTTCATAATATTTTTTTTCCATATTTTTACCTCAGCGCATTTCAGCGAGGAATATTATGCACCGAATCTGACCGGTGGCAGAGCAGCACGCTGATTCGCTCAGAGTGATCACGTGATGTTCCTTGCCGCCATTAACTCAGTTACGCGTTCGCACGTATTTCAGAGCGAAAAGCGATTGCCTTTTTTCACATTTCAGCGAGGAACATTGCCATTCACACCACATAGGTTTTTTTTTATTTCATCTTTAGATCCATATTTTTTATCAGCGAATCTTAATCGGTGGCAGAGCAGCGCGCTCATTCGCGCTCATTGATAACGATCACGATCATGTGATGACGTGATCACGAATGATGTTCGTGACGCGATCACGTGATGTTCCTTGCCGCCAGCAAGTAGCATAGATTTTATTTTAGCATGATTTAGCATAGATAGTAGCATGCCGTTGTTAGCCTATTCATGTATAGTTTGTGTTGTATTTAGCTGTGGCTGAGCTAAGATGTAGCTGAACTTCAGAGTCGTTGACTCTGGTATCCTTTGACCTCTTAATCACCTTGCTCCATTGGGACAAATCCAAGTAATAAGCGCATCGGCAGGTAAATCCACCGGAGCGAGGTGAAACACCTCTCAGGTTGAAATAATGTGAGTTATT
Organism: Myxine glutinosa; assembly: GCF_964187855.1. Lineage (NCBI taxonomy): Eukaryota > Metazoa > Chordata > Myxini > Myxiniformes > Myxinidae > Myxine > Myxine glutinosa. The sequence goes on from NC_136263.1 coordinate 138,401,082, forward strand.
CCATTCCCGCCGCCAGTTGGCTTCACTTTTCACGGAGTATGAGCGTTCTATATATTTTCAATTCAGTGCGCCCGACTCGCTCACGTACTTGATTTGTGGCATAGACATGGCCATTGGGCCTTCACGGTGTAATTTGTGCGAGGCTTTTGTCCGAGTGAGCTTGAGTCCAGAGGGCGAATGTACGGGTTGGGAATGTACGGGTCTCCCTTCCCCCACACGGCAACGCCGGTACTTGAGGGCGTCACAGGATCGGTGAGTCTCCAAAATCCGCTTCGTGCTGTTGCGAAGATTCAGGACGATGTCGCGATTGTTGTGCTGCTCTCCGACTATGAGAACTGCAATGTCATTGTTGACTGGCCCTCCCTTCCCCCTCCACCCTACCCCTTCTCCCCTCCCTTCTCCCCCTCCCCCTCCATTTTCCCCCTCCCCCTCCCTTTTCCCCCTCCCCCTCCCTTTTCCCCCTCCCCCTTACCCCTCTCCCTCCCCCCCCCCACCCCCCCTCCCACCCCTCTCCTCTCCCATCCCTCCCCCCCCTCTCCTCCCCACCTCTCCTCTCCTCCTCCCCCCCCCTCTTCTCCCTCACGTTTATACACGGAATGCCGGGTATTTCCCCCCCCCCTCTTCTCCCCTCCCCCCCTCTTCTCCCCTCCCCCCCACTCTTCTCCCCTCCCCCCCACTCTTCTCCCCTCCCCCCCCCTTCTCCCCTCCCCCCCTCCCCCCCACTCTTCTCCCCTCCCCCCCCCCTTCTCCCCTCCCCCCCCCTTCTCCCCTCCCCCCCCTCATCTCCCCTCCCCCCCTCATCTCCCCTCCCCCCCCCTCATCTCCCCTCCCCTCCTCTTCCCCCTCCCCTCCCCTCCCCCGCCCGGCAATGCCGGGTACTTCTGCTAGTAAGTCATATATTTATTACACTTACACAAGGTTGGGAGGGAAGAGATGCAGAAGGGAAGAGGAAATGCCAGCATTGAATAAAGGAAGGGAAGGGAAGAGGATAGGCTCAATAGGGTATTTTGTACAACGTAGCCCATTGGGTAAAGCCGTCTAGATGTCTGTCCCTATGTATGTATGTATGTCCCTCACAACAGTACACCAATCAGACCTGAGGATCTGGTCACATGACAGGGGTGATGTGATGCGATTACGTCTGTGATGTCATCACGGTGTAGGACAGCCGACTCCACATACCGCCATTTTGATTCCTATGCTGTTGAGGCTTATCTTATCGTCAAACCTGTTATATATCACAATCGCCATGCTCTCCTCCACGTTTTTTCATTCAGTGTGAAACACAAACCGATTGATAAAGTGACCATCAAATATCAAAAGCATAGGCATTATGTGTCTTCCAACACCACAGTACGTATAGGCCTTAGGCTTCATGCCTCACCTCCGGGCCGCTTCGGACAAATTAGCACAGGTTTCTTAATAGAGTAGTATCATTTTCATACTAATAACTAGAAAGAGAAATCAGAGATTGCAGACCCTCGCCAGGATGTTTTCAGTGTTTTTTAAGGCTTTTGTGTTAAAACCAATATGGCGGCGGCAAACCACGTGACCGATAACGTCATCATTTTCCTTTACTCCAACAATTTATCCCTAGATGATGCTCAAGAAATTTCATCTTGATCGGATGAAGTTTTGTCCTTGTTGGATTATGACGTCATAATGGACGAACCCATGACATAATCATCAACATATGTTATTCCACATGGAGATTTCTTTACAACGAGCCATGTCTCAATTATTTCTTTGCAGCGCTTTCGGAGATATAGATGTGCAATTTTTGGGGGGTTTTTCCAAGATGGCGGCCAAACCAAGTACCGATGACGTCATTATTATTTTTCTTTCTCCCCCAATTTATGCCTACATGACGCTCAAGAAATTTCATCTTGATCGGATAGTTTTGTACTTGTCGAATCATGACGTCATAATGGAGGCACCTATGACATTATTAACATATTTTATTCCCCATGGAGAGTTCTTTACAATGGGCCATGTCTCATTTTTTCTATTCAGCACTTTTGGAGATATGGAGGAGCAAAGTTTTTCGAAGGTGGTGCCCATACCATGTGACCTATGACGTCATAATATATATATTTTTAATTATACAGGTGGAGGTGCACCTATGGTGAAAATTTCCTGTCAATCGGACCCAACAGTTGCAGAGAAAATCAAATTTATTCTGTGCGGAAAAACAGAGACAGGCAGATGAAAAATCACTCATAGAGCGACACTTGGCAAAACAGAACAAAGTAGAATGGCTCTCAGTAGAGCATCCTTTTGACCTCAAAAATAATTGGTGGTTGAATTCAGTGACCTGATATGCAAATCCTATTCAGTTTTCAAATCAGATGAAAATTGAGGATTTTAGAAATTAGAAATTGTTGACCTTTGGCCTATGCTGATCTCAAAAATAGTTGGTGGTTGAATTTAGTTAACCGATATGAAAATCCTATTCAAATTTCAAGTCAATCGGATGAAAATTGAGGATTTTAGAAATTCGAAAAAAAGTGGTTGACCTATGGCCTATGTTGACCTTGTGACCGATGTTGATCTCAAAAATAGTTGGTGGTTGAATTCAGCTGGCTGATATGTTAATGTTATTTTAATTTCAAGTCAATCGGATGAAAATTGAGGATTTTAGAAATATGACAAAAGTGGTTGACCTTTTGACTTCAAATATATAGGATTTTGTCAGACCACGAACTCTACAATTTGGTTAAGTTTCGTGAAGATCGGCTTAAAATTGTGACCTGTATGCAAGTATAAGTGAGCAGACAGACAAACAAACATACACACAAACCGGAGTGATCAACGTACTTGTGAAAAATATTTTTTTTGCCAAGTAACAAACAAGCGGACTCAAATGCAATACTCTCTCCTCTGGCGAGGGTAATAATAATAACCTTAATAATAATGATATCGTAAATACAATCATAACACTGCAATCCTTTTGCGTTACTGCAAAGTTACTGAATTGAAGCGGTATGGTTCAAAGATGACTCGATGAGAAGTGATGTACTAGTTATCGCGGGAGTAAGAATTAGCCTCAGTTTATTAATACAGTAACATAGTATTCGTAATAATAATAATAATAATGTCAACAATAATAACATAGTAAATATAATTGTAACACTGCGATCCCTTTGTCGTGACTGCAAGGTTACTGGATTGAAGCGGTGTATGGTTAATTGTTGACTCAAAACATAGAGAATAAACCAGTGTCTCAATGGAATAACTTCATTTCCATGGTGACAGACAGCTTAGAGAATTACAGTCCCTTCAAAATAATGTAACACTTAAATTATTTGCTAACTGGTATCCCCCTCCCCCTCCCTCCCCCACCCCAGGTCAAACTCTTCAACTAAAGCAGTGGTTCTTAACCTTTTTAAAGGTGCCGAACCCTAACGAAACCCACCGAACACTCGCGGAACCCCTCAAATTTGACCCAAAAAATTAAGAAGAATTGCATCTTAATGCGTTTTCTGTTCTTCTTTTTGGGAGGCGATCTGGGAAATGCGTGGTTTTGTTTTGGCAAGGGCCACCCTTAAATCATTTTCGCATGCACGCCTGCTCCTTTTCTTTGTTTTAATGTCCACCAGTTTCGAAAACGCATGCTCGCAGAGATACGTTGTAACGAACGGCATGAGGATCTCAAGGGCAATTTTAGCGATGTGAGGATACCCTTCCATTTGGCGGCATCAAAACGTTGAGAGCGTTGTTGTGCCGAAGAGTTGTTGTTGAGTCTGGCTCTGCTGAATTTCGATGAGGTCGTCGAGGTATTGGTCGTTGACATCTGCCGTTGCAACGTCGAAAGCAAACGGCTGCCGCACCTATGCTGGGTATTGCTCTTGGTCGGGGACGTAGCCGTCGAATGACTTTCCCAGCTCATACAAGTGCGTGGCAATCACTTGCTTCAGCTCCCCCGGTACAGCAGTGCCTCCAACTTCAGACTCATCTTCGATCCCGCTCACGCACCCGTCCAGTAGCGAAAAGTTTGCGAAGTTGTCGTTCTCTGTTCGTCGCCTCCACAACGGTAATTTCTTTCGGAAAGCGCTCAGCTTTTCTTCAGATTCGATGACATTCACTCCACCACCTTGCATCTGGCAATTGAGATGATCGAGTGCGTCGAAGATGTCAGCCAAGTACGCCAAGGCGAGGATTAACTCTGATTCTTGGAAGTGCGTTGCATGGCAATTAGGGCTGTCAACCGATCCGAGACCGGGACGAAATCCCGGCGGTTTCGGCTTTCGAGACGGTCTCGGGACGGTCCCGAGATAAATTGATTGACGCAATTTCTCAGTAAAAAAATCCCGGTTAAAATTCCAACTTCTTGCAGATATTTTCCATAATAGAGGCATTTATTGAGCCTTGCTTTCATTACTCTGCTTCTGCACAAGCATCATTTTTCGCAAGTGCAGCTGAACTGACACAAACGATGATAGATAAAGTGAACTCACTGTTCCAGGATTTTCCCCTTGTCAACAAACAATGCACTGCAAACGAATCCGAATTCCGAATCCGGATCTTCACCAACATCTAATCATGTCGTCCTTGTCACACACGCTGCATCTCCACAAAATTTCGTCCGAATCCGTCCACAACTTTTTGAGATATTGTGTTCACAAACAAACGGACAAACAGACAGGAGTGAAAACATAACCTCCATCCACCTTTGGTGGCGGAGGTAACGACATCAGGATGAAGGTCACAATGAAAATCCGCCGCATCGCGGCTTCATTTAAACCGTTGAATCCTTCCGCTGTATCACTCCGCCCCGCTGCGGTCACGTGTCCGTCCTTGGAGACGAGTTACGGAATGTGGTTGCTATGGTCTTTAGCACATTAATATCGAGGGACTCGCTCGAGGCCCCGTGATGGGAGGGACGATGTTTATTTAGATTAAAAACACGTTTATAACGGATTATTCTACACACAATGTATTAATACAAGTACAATACATTATGTAGTTTTATGAAATGAGTTTTTGATGAACGTTTATGTTTAATTGCAACGCTAAATCTATACATTGTAAGAATCCCTCGGGGTTTGGTTTGACAGTTTGAATGTGAAAGTATTTTGGTTATCTTGTCTCCACTTTAGGCCTGATAAGTTGATTACGTTTACTTTAGTCAGAGAGTCAAAATAAGGAGGGGGGGGGGGGTGATCACTACACCGCCTGCTTTATAATTTACTAGCAGAAGTACCCGGCATTGCCGGGCGGGGGAGGGGAGGGGAGGGGAATGGGGGGGGGGGGGGGGGGAGCGAGCCCCTTGGCGATCGCAACTCACAAAATGATAATGAAACTCCAACCGGGACTCGAATATGCCTGGGCAGAAACATTTTCTCCCTCTCTCTGACATTCCGAGCAAGAAATTACACGACAATACAAACTGTAATGAGATAACCCGGTCCCATCGGTGGCCGATCATCTGCATGTAAGCGGTGTATTTTATTTCATCCCGGTAAATGGAAGCTAAGTCGGAATTTAAGTACTCAACATCAGAAATGAATTTTTTTCATTGTTGTTTATATATTGTAATGAAATTCCATTATTTCTGAAGCCTTATTATTATTATTATTATTATTATTTTTTTACTTTGCCGGGAACCGAGCCGAACCGAGATCCCGTTATGAAAATTGAAAATTTATCGAGACGGTTCCGAGACGGGATTTTGAATCTAGCTAACAGCACTAATGGCAATGCTGGTGTTCTCGCAAAAACAGGGCTAATTCTACACGCAAGGCAAAAACATGACTCACTACCTTCCCTCGTGATAACCATCGAACGTTAGAGTGGTAGAGAAGGACTTCGAATTCAGAGCCAATTTCATTGCACAGCTCTTTGAAGATGCGAAGATTCAGAGCACGGCTTCGCACGTAATTCACAATTTCAACGACGATTTTCAGAACATTGGCCAGTTTTGGAGGCAGGGTGTTTGATGCCAGCGCGTGTCTGTGCAGGACGCAGTGCGTGACGATGATGTGTGGTGCGTCGGCCTTCACCAGCGCTCCAAAACCGGAGTTGTATCCAAGCATGGCTGGAGCTCCGTCCGAGCAAACTGCAGACACCATGTTCCACAAGAGGCCGTTGCTTCTGAAGAAGTCGTCCACAAGCTTCTACACGTCAGCTGCCTTCGTCGTTGTTGTGAGAGGCTTTCAGAACAGAAAGTCTTCCTTGATCTCTTCTCCTTTGACATAACGCACAAATAAGATGAGCTGGCTCAAATTCGAAACGTCGGTGGTCTCGTTGAGTTGAAGGCTGAATTTCGTCGAGCTCGTGACTAAATCTGAAACTACCTGGGCGAGGATGTCGTCGCTCATGTCGTCGATTCTGCATCTGATGGTGTCATTTGAGAGTGGAACAAGAGACAACTTGTTTTCAGCAGCTTTTCCCAGCATGATGTTGGCCATCTTCAACACGGCCGATTTGATGAGTGTCTCGCCAACGGTGTGCGGTTTGCCCTGGTTTGCGATCAGGTACGCAACTTCATACGACGCGGTGAGGATCGGTTTGTCAATTGGAACGAAGCCGAGAGTGGGCAAGGTAGCACTTGCGTCGAATCGGACTCTCTTCAATTTGAATTAATCCAGCGTTGCATCTTTGTACTGCCCCTCGCTGTGCAGTTTTTTGCAGTGTTCCCGTAGTTTTGCTGGTGCTAGGCTGGAGTTGCTCAACTTGACATTGCAAAGCATGCATCGAGGACGCTGACTTCCGTCCCGTTCGGTCAAACACGTGAACCCGTACCGCACGTAATCTTCCGACCACTTCCTTTTTTTTGCTCGACATACTGCAAAAAAATAAAATAAAAAGTAACAAACTGATCTTAATTGAGTTCGGGCAAATAATTATATGACAAAAATTAAAAAAGGAACATGCTTAAATAAAATCAGTACCCCTCTGAAAACGGAGAAATTTTAACGAAGAAAACATAACTTACAGTTACGATGACGGGATTTATTATCTACTCAACTCCCTGTCACCTTTAATCCCATTATAATATTACATAGAAAACTGTGAATTGTTAGTTTTTAATTGCGACCAAAGGAGTTATATCACCTCCACCTAATTTTCTGAGTAATTCAATCATATTTTATAATCACCATCCACTTTTGACTTCAATATAACTCTGAACCCGCCCTGCATATCCACAAACATTTCCAACTTACTTTTCAATTAATCAGTAACTCCAAAGTAAGGCGCGACCAATGACGCACGGCACACGGCAAGCTAATCGAGGCCATTCACTGGAATTTCCGAACACCTGCAAAGTCCAAAATCCAGTAAGTAAGTAAGCAATTAAGCACCATCAACAGAATAATTAGCAAGTTGCTCATTGATTCAACTTACTACAGTCAGTGTGAAACAACTTATCTTAAACACAGAGCAGAGAAACCATGAATGGGATGGGAATACAATTACAAATAACATTTCCATTCGTTCGTAACATACACAGCAAAATAATAATAATATTAATAATATGCGTAATTACACATAGATTCAAAATTGATACAAAACTAAAAATAAAAATAAAAACAAATTGCAATGCGTTTCGGAGGACCTCCGCCGAACCCCTGAGACTGGCTCACTGAACGCCTGGGGTTCGGTCAACCCCAGGTTAAGAACCACGAAACTAAAGTATCAAACAAGCCCGGCTACACTGCTGTTGGACTACGATCTTGTTTTATATAGAAGGACAAGGCTCCAGTGGATTGGGAACTGAGTACCCTCATCCCTCTATACAAGGGGAAAGGTGACCCTCTGGACTGTGGCTCGTATCGAGCGATAAAGTTATTGGAGCATGGAATGAAGGTATTGGAAAGGGTGTTGGAGAGGAGGATAAGGAAGAAAGTGAAGATTGACGAAATTCAGTTTGGTTTTATGCCAGGAAGTGGAACGACAGACGTGCTTTTTATTGTAAGGCAGTTGCAGGAGAAGTACATGGAGAAGAGGAAGAGGTTGTTTCTTGGGTTTGTTGATCTTGAGAAAGCATTCGATAGGGTTCCATGCCAAGTAGTGACATGGGCATTGAGGAAGTTAGGAGTGGAGGAATGGTTGATCAGAGTAGTGATGGCAATGTACAAAAGAGCGTGCACAGCTGTAAGGACGAAGGACGGGAACAGTGGTGAGTTTGAGGTGAAGGTGGGAGTGCATCAGGGGCCGGTACTAAGTCCACTACTATTTGTAGCTGTGATGGAGGTGCTGGCTCAGAACGTAAAGGAGGGTTTACCGTGGGAGTTCTTGTATGCAGATGATCTGGTGTTGATTGCGGAAAGTATGGATGGACTGAAGGAAAAGATGAACAAGTGGAAGGAATGTATGGAGACAAAAGGTCTGAAGGTGAATATCGGAAAGACGAAGGTAATGGCAAGTGGTAAAGCATGTGGTGAGGTGGAAAGAACTGGGAAGTGGCCATGCGCTGTGTGCAGGAAGGGTGTCGGAGTGAACTCCATTCAATGTACAATGTGCGCTGAGTGGGTTCATCAAAAATGTAGTGGTCTGAGAGGGTCATTAACCAGTGTGGCAGCTACATTCAAATGAAAGGTGTGCACAGAGGGAGCTGCAGATGGAGGAAATGTTGAGTTGGATGTTGGAGACGGCGTGAAGCTGGAAGGTGTGAAAACATTTTGCTACCTCGGAGACGTGCTGAATGGAGAAGGTGGATCAGACTCGGCAACGGTTGCTAGAGTGAGATGTGCATGGAAGAAATTTCGGGAACTGAGTGGCGTGCTGATGAGGAGGGGAGTTTCGTTGAAGCTGAAGGGAAAGGTGTATGCTGCATGTGTGAGAAGTGTTATGATTTATGGGAGCGAGACATGGGTAATGAACGTAGAGCAGCAACGAAGGCTGGAAAGGCTGGAAATGCGAATGGTTCGGTGAATGTGTGGAGTATCGTTGAGAGAGAGGAAGACAAATGATGAATTGCGAAAGATGATGGGAATAGAGCCTGTGATTGATGCTGTGAAGAGAAACAGGTTGAGATGGTTTGGTCATGTGTTGAGGAAGGATGAAAGTGACTGGTTGAGAAGTGATGGAAATGAATGTAGAAGGAAGTAGAGGAAGGGGAAGACCAAGAAAGACTTGGCTAAAGATGGTGGAAGAAGAAATGCGGGCAAGGGGGTTAACAAGGGGAGATGCAGAAAATAGGGCAAAATGGAGAAGATTGTCATGGGGACCGCAAAGCTAACCCCCGCTATAGCAGGGAAAATGGCCTTAAAATGCATGTTGTCGTTTTGTGACAAGGCTCGTGGAAGAGCTAAGGCACAGAGCAGATCACAAAACAACAAAACAAAGGGAACAGCAGAAGGGGGAATGCCGACAGCAGAGCTGGAGGAGAAAATAGACGGAGATGGACAAACAAGGGATGTAGGTAACGTTGAGTATTAGGGGACAACACAAGGGGTGACATTTTTGTCATATGTGGCAATAGTAACAATTGTATGAAGATGTCTATGTTAGAGGTAGCTGTACATTTGTAGTATGGGTTGGTATCATTGTGTATTTTATTTGTTGTAGAATTAAGATGGAAAAATGTCAAACTAGATGGTATTCATATAATACTGTCGCGCAACCGCCGAAATTAATATCAGGCGGTCGCGGATGCCGATCACGAAGGCTTTAACTCCGAGGCGGAAACTCAATGGCGGATTCCAAAATCTAAAACACCTAAGCGCGCGGAATGGAGGGAAGCGGCGAAAGTCCCCGCAGCCTTAACTATCAAATCAATCAGGAAACTGCGTTCAGGTATTATGTACAAAAAGTAATATAAGGGTTTATGAATAAAGGCAGGGACAGGAAAAGCACGCGCCGGTAAATCTAATATCCTAATCAGGACGTCCCCACTCACACTTCAGATACAAACGAGGGGCTGCGAACTAAAGAAAAGAAACACGTTCGTTGTGTAAAATGTAATCGCGGATGCGGCCTTATCTCGTCTTGTCCGTCCAATCTCCGCTGCACACCACAAGGTCCCTTGCTCCAGCGCCCCAGCACCGCGAAGGCCCGGGCCAGCGCCCACTCCAGGCTCCTCGTCGACCCCCATGAGGTCCGTGCACCAAAGGTCCAACGCAGGACTGCACGAAGCAAGCGAACTCCACTCGGGCTAGGACTCACAAGCCAACTCTCAAGCCAACCAGGGCCAGGACTCTCTCAACTCGGGATCGCACCGGGACTGTACTCAACTCAACGCCAACTCCTCTGGCCTGCACTGCGCACGAACTCAACTCTCCAACTCTCGACCCTCGACTCTCAGTCCTCCTGCTCAACTCGATAATTGCAACTTGTCTCTCTCAATGGCGTTCGGTGCTCGTAACTCAACTCCACACCAACTCTCGACCCTCGACTCTGGCGTCCGGCAACTAACTCAACACCAACTCCTCTGGCCTGTACTGTGCACGAACTCAACTCTCCAACTCGTGACTCAAACTCAACTCCAGTGCACACAAACTCTTCACTGCCCGAAAAGGCGTCCGGCCCCCCGCTAATCTCCCCGGCCGGTCACGTCAGCATTGGCGCACTGCTCTGCCAATCAGAGCCTCCACCAACTCGCCGGCTCGTCCAGGGGCACACCCACTGCGTCACTCTCACTCCCGCTCCTGGTGTTGTAGCACGTGCTAGGCGAGGTGGATAGGCCTCTCGGAGGTGTAAATGGTGGCGGCCATTATCGGCGGTGTCCTAGCCCGATTTCTTCCTAAGTCATGTCAGGGGGGAAGGGCGTCATTAGTGTTGTACTAAAGGTCCTAACTAATGTTTAAGTGGTGTGCAGTGCCAAAATGGACAAAGGTTTGGCTAACCAGGTGAGACATACAAGGGCTCTACTCATTATTCCCTGCACTAACTGTCACTCGAATCTCCTGGTAGATTCACCTTCATACACCTTAACCGACAAAACGCCTACACATGGAGTTATTACAGGTAGTGTCCCTTACCACGACACACGAAGCATGGTACCTACTCAGATCTACACTGCTCTACATATGTCACTATCCAAATTCGTAACAATACTTACCCTGTGCAGTCAACTTGGTGTGAGCCAACTCTTTTGTTTTTGAAGGGATTTTTTCTTTGATCCAATATGGCTGCCAGACCAAGTGAGCGATTACATCATAAGTTTATATTCTAAGAAAATTGTTGCATAGATCATGCTCAATACATTTCAAACGAATCAGACTAAGATGTGTCCTTGTCGAATTATGACGTCATAATTAAGGCACCAATTAAGTCATCGTCAACAACACCTATTCGCGAAATGATCCACCACGCGGTAATCCGGGTTGCGCCGTGATTTTTAATCATTTTACCTAATTAATTAATCTATTTTAGGGGGAGTGTAACCCGGGTTCGTCTGATAGGAAAATCCTTTGTGTCACACAGGATTTTGTGACACAAAGGATGCAACTGAATGCCTAACCCTGTGTTCGCGAAGATGTCGTGATGGCAACCCATAAACAAGTCGTCCCCGGGCGACATGGCCCTCCGCGTCCGCCCCGGGCGACAGGGCCCTCCGCGTCCGCCCCGGGCGACAGGGCCCTCCGCGTCCGCCCCGGGCGACAGGGCCCTCCGCGTCCGCCCCGGGCGACAGGGCCCTCCGCGTCCGCCCCGGGCGACAGGGCCCTCCGCGTCCGCCCCGGGCGACAGGGCCCTCCGCGTCCGCCCCGGGCGACAGGGCCCTCCGCGTCCGCCCCGGGCGACAGGGCCCTCCGCGTCCGCCCCGGGCGACAGGGCCCTCCGCGTCCGCCCCCGGGCGACAGGGCCCTCCGCGTCCGCCCCAGGCGACAGGGCCCTCCGCGTCCGCCCAGGGCGACAGGGCCCTCCGCGTCCGCCCCGGGCGACAGGGCCCTCCGCGTCCGCCCCGGGCGACAGGGCCCTCCGCGTCCGCCCCGGGCGACAGGGCCCTCCGCGTCCGCCCCGGGCGAGAGGACCCTCCGCGTCCGCCCCGGGCGACAGGACCCTCCGCGTCCGCCCCGGGCGACAGGACCCTCCGCGTCCGCCCCGGGCGACAGGACCCTCCGCGTCCGCCCCGGGCGACAGGGCCCTCCGCGTCGGCCCCGGGCGACAGGGCCCTCCGCGTCCGCCCCGGGCGACAGGACCCTCCGCGTCCGCCCCGGGCGACAAGACCCTCCGCGTCCGCCCCGGGCGACAAGATCCTCCGCGTCCGCCCCGGGTGCCAAGACCCTCCGCGTCCGCCCCGGGCGACAAGACCCTCCGCGTCCGACCCGGGCGACAAGACCCTCCGCGTCCGACCCGGGCGACAAGACCCTCCGCGTCCGCCCCGGGCGACAAGACCCTCCGCGTCCACCCCGGGCGACAAGACCCTCCGCGTCCGCCCCGGGCGACAAGACCCTCCGCGTCCGCCCCGGGCGACAAGACCCTCCACGTCCGCCCCGGGCGACAAGACCGTCCGCCCCGGGCGGCAAGACCCTCCGCGTCCGCCCCGGGCGCCAAGACCCTCCGTGTCCGCCCCGGGCGACAACACCCTCCGCGTCCGCCCCGGGTGCCAAGACCCTCCGCGCCCGCCCCGGGCGACAAGACCCTCCGCGCCCGCCCCGGGCGACAAGACCCTCCGCGTCCGACAAGACCCTCCGCGTCCGCCCCGGGCGACAAGACCCTCCGCGTCCGTCCCGGGCGACAAGACCCTCCGCGTCCGCCCCGGGTGACAAGACCCTCCGCGTCCGCCCCGGGCGACAAGACCCTCCGCGTCCGCCCCGGGCGACAAGACCCTCCGCGTCCGCCCCGGGCGACAAGACCCTCCGCGTCCGCCCCGGGTGACAAGACCCTCCGCGTCCGCCCCGGGCGACAAGACCCTCCGCGTCCGCCCCGGGCGACAAGACCCTCCGCGTCCGCCCCGGGCGACAACACACTCCGCGTCCGCCCCGGGCGACAAGACCCTCCGCCCCGGGCGACAAGATCCTCCGCGTCCGCCCCGGGTGACAAGACCCTCCGCGTCCGCCCCGGGCGACAAGACCCTCCGCGTCCGACAAAACCCTCCGCGTCCGCCCCGGGCGACAAGACCCTCCGCGTCTGCCCCGGGCGACAAGACCCTCCGCGTCCGCCCCGGGCGAAAAGACCCTCCGCGTCCGCCCCGGGCGACAAGACCCTCCGCGTCCGCCCCGGGCGACAAGACCATCCGCGTCCGCCCCGGGCGACAAGACCCTCCGCGTCCGCCAAGACCTTCCGCGTCCCCCCCGGGCGCCAAGACCCTCCGCGTCCACCCCGGGCGACAAGACGCTCCGCGTCCGCCCCGGGCGACAAGACGCTCCGCGTCCGCCAAGACCCTCCGCGTCCGCCAAGACCCTCCGCATCCGCCCCGGGCGACAAGACCCTCCGCGTCCGCCCCGGGCGACAAGACCCTCCGCGTCCGCCCCGGGCGACAAGACCCTCCGCGTCCGCCCCGGGCGACAAGACCCTCCGCGTCCGCCCCGGGCTACAAGACCCTCCGCGTCCGCCCCGGGCTACAAGACCCTCCGCGTCCGCCCCGTGCGACAAGACCCTCCGCGTCCGCCCCGGTCGACAAGACCCTCCGCGTCCGCCCCGGTCGACAAGACCCTCCGCGTCCGCCCCGGGCGACAAGACCCTCCGCGTCCGTCCCGGGCGACAAGACCCTCCGCGTCCGTCCCGGGCGACAAGACCCTCCGCGTCCGCCCCGGGCGACAAGACCCTCCGCGTCCGCCCCGGGCGACAAGACGCTCCGCTTCCGCCCCGGGCGACAAGACCCTCCGTGTCCGCCAAGACCTTCCGCGTGCCCCCCAGGCACCAAGACCCTCCGCGTCCGCCCCGGGCGACAAGACCCTCCGCGTCCGCCCCGGGGGACAAGACCCTCCGCGTCCACCCCGGGCGACAAGACCCTCCGCGTCCGCCCCGGGCGACAAGACCCTCCGCGTCCGCCCCGGGCGACAAGACCCTCCGCGTCCGCCCCGGGCGACAAGACCCTCCGCGTCCGCCCCGGGCGACAAGACCCTCCGCGTCCGCCCCGGGCGACAAGACCCTCCGCGTCCGCCCCGGGCGACAATACCCTCCGCGTCCGCCCCGGGCGACAAGACCCTCCGCGTCCGCCCCGGGCGACAAGACCCTCCGCGTCCGCCCCGGGCGACAAGACCCTCCGCGTCCGCCCCGGGCGACAAGACCCTCCGCGTCCGCCCCGGGCGACAAGACCCTCCGCGTCCGCCCCGGGCGACAATACTCTCCGCGTCCGCCCCGGGCGACAAGACCCTCCGCGTCCGCCCCGGGCGACAAGACCCTCCGCGTCCGCCCCGGGCGACAAGACCCTCCGCGTCCGCCCCGGGCGACAAGACCCTCCGCGTCCGCCCCGGGCGACAAGACCCTCCGCGTCCGCCCCGGGCGACAAGACCCTCCGCGTCCGCCCCGGGCGACAAGACCCTCCGCGTCCGCCCCGGGCGACAAGACCCTCCGCGTCCGCCCCGGGCGACAAGACCCTCCGCGTCCGCCCCGGGCGACAAGACCCTCCGCGTCCGCCCCGGGCGACAAGACCCTCCGCGTCCGCCCCGGGCGACAAGACCCTCCGCGTCCGCCCCGGGCGACAAGACCCTCCGCGTCCGCCCCGGGCGACAAGACCCTCCGCGTCCGCCCCGGGCGACAAGACCCTCCGCGTCCGCCCCGGGCGACAAGACCCTCCGCGTCCGCCCCGGGCGACAAGACCCTCCGCGTCCGCCCCGGGCGACAAGACCCTCCGCGTCCGCCCCGGGCGACAAGACCCTCCGCGTCCGCCCCGGGCGACAAGACCCTCCGCGTCCGCCCCGGGCGACAAGACCCTCCGCGTCCGCCCCGGGCGACAAGACCCTCCGCGTCCGCCCCGGGCGACAAGACCCTCCACGTCCGCCCCGGGCGACAAGACCCTCCGCGTCCGCCCCGGGCGACAACACACTCCGCGTCCGCCCCGGGCGACAAGACCCTCCGCGTCCATCCCGGGCGACAAGACCGTCCGCCCCGGGCGACAAGATCCTCCGCGTCCGCCCCGGGTGACAAGACCCTCCGCGTCCGCCCCGGGCGACAAGACCCTCCGCGTCCGACAAAACCGTCCGCGTCCGCCCCGGGCGACAAGACCCTCCGCGTCTGCCCCGGGCGACAAGACCCTCCGCGTCCGCCCCGGGCGACAAGACCCTCCGCGTCCGCCCCGGGCGACAAGACCCTCCGCATCTGCCCCGGGCGACAAGACGCTCCGCGTCCGCCCCGGGCGACAAGACGCTCCGCGTCCGCCAAGACCCTCCGCGTCCGCCAAGACCTTCCGCGTGCCCCCCAGGCGCCAAGACCCTCCGCGTCCGCCCCGGGCGACAAGACCCTCCGCGTCCGCCCCGGGGGACAAGACCCTCCGCGTCCACCCCGGGCGACAAGACCCTCCGCGTCCGCCCCGGGCGACAAGACCCTCCGCGTCCGCCCCGGGCGACAAGACCCTCCGCGTCCGCCCCGGGCGACAAGACCCTCCGCGTCCGCCCCGGGCGACAAGACCCTCCGCGTCCGCCCCGGGCGACAAGACCCTCCGCGTCCGCCCCGGGCGACAATACCCTCCGCGTCCGCCCCGGGCGACAAGACCCTCCGCGTCCGCCCCGGGCGACAAGACCCTCCGCGTCCGCCCCGGGCGACAAGACCCTCCGCGTCCGCCCCGGGCGACAAGACCCTCCGCGTCCGCCCCGGGCGACAAGACCCTCCGCGTCCGCCCCGGGCGAAGGGACCCTCCGCGTCCGCCCCGGGCAACAAGACCTCCGCCTCTGCTCTGAGCGACCAGACCGCCACGCTTGCTGACACTGATAGTGACAACATTGGGTTCGGCAAATTGTGCAAAAGTCTACAAAGCACCACCACTAAGTCATGCTCACAGGACCAGCCGCAACCACACCGCAACAAAGGACTGATGTCACTACCACCACTAACCTTACACAACTGCAAAAGCATTGGCTATTAAAAAAAAATGTTCAATGTAAAACAAACTGTTGTGGTGAAAACAGGTGGTAAGTACAGCAACGCAATTTATTGGGTTGTATCGCAAGAATTCTTGAGATCGACTAAACCTCATCGCAGCTCCACTTGAAAACGGCAGCAAAAGTCGCGGCCTCTATCTACTAGGCCCGAACGCAGGAAAACTTTGTGATGTCTACAGCTGCAGCGCACATCGAGATCGGTATAACACATACCCGGTCTCCAAGCCTTGCTCCAGCACGTCCATAAGGGCGGCGAGAGGGAGTTTCAAATTCAGGAGTTGATCACGGGGCCAAACAGCAGGTCATGTGAGGAGGGAAAAAAATGGCCACGTGAGAGGCAGCCCAGCCCGAGACGGAGCACTCCTCGCACGATTGCTGATCCCTCCGCAAGCGTTTCGAACGGAACGTGGAATCACCTCGCCAGGAGCTTGTCGAGAAAGCGTGTACTTTTTCCAATCGTTTCGTTCCTTCCCAGAGATGAACTGAAAGTCTATTTTACCAGTCTTAGATCGATTTGTGTCATGTTTTGCTCGTCAGTTAATATAGTTCCTCCACATCGAAGTGAAATATTTGCATACGCGGCGCGTAGGGATTTGTAAATGCGCTGGATTGTTTGGCACCGCTTTTCCTCACAAGCTCAGGGTTTAAATGGAGGATCTTCGGTCTGTTCCGTCAACCTACTCGATATTGTTCTTGTATCGCGGGCTTTCCCCCTTTAACTACCTTCTTCCTCGGTTCGTTTTTCACAGCGACGTTCGGATGTCGAAATCGGAATCGATTGGGTTGTTCGTGACGAGGAGGGCGCCTGTTCCAGCGCAATGTCCGGCCTTCCGTCGCCTTAGCGAACCGTACAGGTATCTACTGGTTGGCCGGCGGTCTCAGTGTTGTTTAAATTGTGTTTAGTGAAGAAACGTGGCGGGACGGAGCTCGATGTGCTGTACTTTGGGGGGGGGTCTGGCACCTGGTGTTCAGTGGTACGAGTACCACGTGGGGCCTTCATCTGGGAATCCTTTGTGTTGTCGAAGGCTCTTGCCTTGGACTTCGATTGACGGTATCTGTGAGTGATGGTCAATGTTGTGGAGTAAATAGGTCTTTGGGCTCCATCCTGGGTTCGCATCTTGAACTCTGCTCTAAACTGCCGTCCTGGTGTTTCCCGGGGATACACGTTAACCCAGAGGGTCGGGCTGCCAGCACAGGTCGTTGGTGTACGTGAAAGATCCCACGAAGGGTGGTTTTCGACAGAGTAGGCGAGTTATCGCCGATACCCTTGATTTCTGTGAAGGCAATGGCAAACCACCTAGCACAAGCCTTGCCAAGAGACTTACGGCAGCATCGATGCTCTGTCGAGTATATGGTACATTGATGATCGTTGCTCTTCTGATACACCAGACGCGTTGATGCTGCCAAACCCTGAGGATGATGATGGCAGGAATCGCATATTCAGAAGCAAAACCAAAAATCACGTGCACCCGACAAAACGGCGCTTGCACGATCTGCCCCGTGATCCACTGTACTGTGAATGTGATGAAACGCTGTAGCTGTTTGGCAGCAGCAACTGGGCTTTGTGGTTTCAGCAATTGCTGCAGAAACGTCTCTTTTTGGAGAAAAGCAATCCATGTTGTGGAACACAGTAAGGTGGAAGTTCTGGTGTTTGTTTTCTGTTTTGAATAATCTCCCATTTAACATGTTCAATCACCTTAAATATCCTGAATGTAGAATGCATATCCACTTGTATTACAATTACATTAAAAGGCCTGTTGTGTAAACAAATATTGTCTTTTATTGTTCCTGCAATCCTTATTCCTTTGTGATGTACAATATATATATATATATACACACACACACACACACATACATCATATTAAAATATGCAATTTGGTGTCTGTCTGATGAATTTTTGATGCCAATACATTCCATCGTTACTTATCCAATCTCAACCAAAATTGACAGGAGAACTGAAGGTTGCACAATGAAGATTGTAGCGCATTCATTTGCCCCCCCCCACCCCCCACCCCTCCACCCCCCACCCCTACCCCTCCACCCCCTACCCCCCCACCCCGAACCCCCCCCCCCACCCCTCCACCCCCCACCCCCTACCCCCCCCCCACCCCCACCCCCCCACCCCCCACCCCTCCACCCCCCACCCCTCCACCCCCCCCCCCACCCCCCACCCCCCACCCCTCCACCCCCCCCCACCCCCTACCCCCCCCTCCTCCAGGGGGTTTTCCCTGCCATTGCCACTAATGGAGATGTGTTGAGGTGTTTTGTCGTGGCGTTTTCCCAAGGCCACTTCGAATGACAATACTAATAGCATAATATTAATGTTATTACAAAACTATATTAATATACCACCTCCCCAAGGGGTTTTTCTTTCTTGAACAAACATCGAGTCAACGTTTATAAATAGCTTATGTCGTTTCTGTGGGAGCAACAGCCCAAAGGCCTCTACCAAAGGTAAAAATATTATAAACCACAAACACACATGATTAGCTTTTTAAACTGTCACTAATGCTGTTTATAACACCAAATAAAGAAATTTGGAGGAATCCCGACATCAGCCTATGCTTATCACGTCGCCGAACGCACCTGATTCCAGATCTACTGTAGTCTATATACCCAACAAGGATTAATAACACTATCCTTCCTGCCACTACCGTGGGGTTATTCGAAGGCGTTTTTTGTGGTTTTTCCAAAGCCGCTTCTCATTACAAAAGTAATAATGGCACTTATGATAATGGCATAACATTATTGATTTTTTTCAATGACCTGATCTAACATGTTATGTCATGCATGTTGTGTGTGTGTGTGTGTGTGTGTGTGTGTGTGTGTGTGTGTGTGTGTGTGTGTGTGTGTGTGTGTGTGTGTGTGTGTGTGTGTGTATATATATATATATTGTTGCGGATATGAGGATTGTGTTTTTTTTATTGTGTACTTTATTATTATTATTGTTTATTCTGCGCCTCCTGCCTCCGGAGCTGTGTAAAGGTCAAAGGGCGTCCCATAATTAGTCCAAGAGCATGCACGTCAGCCCATCATAGAATACCCCTGTTCGATAGTTATATCTTATTATGTGTTTTAGGGTAAGGCTGTGTCTCCTATTAATTGAAATACTCCATTGCACCAGTGAAAGAGATAGATTCCCTTCATTCCCATTCCCAAAACTTTCATTTCCCCTTTCGTCATTGCCAGGCCTCGAGTGCCATTGCCAAGAACCTCCCCTCCAATTGACCACGAGGCAGGGTCGGAGAATAAAGGTGTGTCTCCACCTCGTCATAAAGGGGAGGAGTGAGCCAGCCCCACTCGACCAACCATGATCCAGGGGTTTGGCTAGAGAGGGCGGAGGAAGAGCGATCAGGGAGGTTCGCAAAGGTTGAGGGGCGGGGCCTATATAACCCACGGCAGGGCGTTTCCCGAGGAGATGAGCTTTTACAGAGAGACGAGAGGGGGTCCAAGAGAGGCGCTTTGAGTTGGGTCCGGGAGAAGTCCAGAGTTGAGCTGCAGCTCGAGCCACCGAAACTGCACTTGCTGCAGCTCGAGCCACCGAAACTGCATTTACTGCAGCTCGAGCCACCGAAACTGCATTTACTGCAGCTGGAGCCACCGAAACTGCAGCCACAGCAGCGTGAGGCCTGGACGGCAGTTTGGAGCAGGGCCGCGAAGGAGCGGCGGCTGCCCAACGAGTCGATCGGCTGCAGGACCAGTTGGACCTCCCTATCCCACCAGCCATCCATCTCCCGCCAGTCCTATCATCATTCCCCGCGTGAGTCTGTCCTTGTTTGTTCTGTCCCTGGGTTAATTAAGCTTGTACAGTGGTACCTCGGCTTACGAGTGCCCCAACGTACGAGTTTTTCGGGATACGAGCCGTCGCTCGGGCGGTTTGTTGCTTTGGGATACGAGCCGAGATCCGATGTACGAGCTCAAAAAATTTATTTTTTTGAATTTTCCGGTTGTGGCTTCCGGTTCCGGTCACGTGGTTATCTTGCCGTGAAAGCATCTCTGCTTGGATATAAAACACGCAATCGTCGAAATACATTAGCGAGGAATCTCCTTGCTCCAGCCGGTGACGTCATCGGCGGGGATCCCCGCCTCCAGAGTGGCTGGTCACGTGACCGCCAAAGCGTGTCGCGCGTGCGGGTATAATGAGCTACACCTGTGGATCACGTGACCACGGAAGCACGCCTCGCTTGAGAGGCATGGCTTTCGGTTTGCGTTTTGCTTTATAAGGCGCGATAAATGGGCTTTTGAGTGTTAGCGGTTCATGGCGTTGACGGTTCATGACGGTTCATGGCGTTGACGGTCAAAAACCCATTACATCAATTTTACCAGGCACTGTACAGTAAGTACAGTGGACACCAAATGCACGGTGGAAGGCTAGAAGTAGAAGATCGTCCAAGACAAGTGAGAATAAGCCATACTTTGGAGATGACGTCATTCGCTGGTCCGATAACCAAAGATGTGGTATAAAAAAACCAGGTGAGCTAACAATGCAGCAATGAAGGAATTCGGCCAAGGCACCGGCACACAACGACCTACCTACATCGAAAGACTCAATGCCAATGGTGACAGAAGCCAAGACGGCCGGCTTAAACACCGCCGAAAGACCACGGTGTACCAACTTACGATGCAGAACATCTTGCACTTAATATGATGACAACAGGTGCCATCCTCTGACGTACCATTACAGGTACAGGTACAGTACACGTGAGCACAGAGCAAAAGTTCACTGAAACCGAGATTAAGAAAAAAGAAAAAACACCTCGTGGTCCGTGCTCGATATCCGAGTTTCAATCTTTTCAAACACATGATGCTCTCGGTCACGGTATCTCCTGCGAGCTGCTTCTCCTTCAACCACACAAACAACAACTTCTCCATATCTTCATGGATAGAGGTCCAGTTTATTTCTTTACATTCTCTTGTATTATGTACAGTATATACGAGGTCGTGCTTGTTTATACATTATTTGTTATTTATAAAGTACATTTTTGTTATTTAAAAGCACCTAACAAAAAAAATTGGTGTTTTTTTTTTGAGGCTGGAACGGATTAATAGCATTTCAATGCATTTGAATGGGAAAATTTGCTTTGACTTACGAGCGATTTGGCTTACGAGCTCCGTCACGGAACGGATTAAACTCGTAAGCCGAGGTACCACTGTATAAGCTAAGGATTTCACTGTGTCACCTGCGTCTCATGTGCCTGTAAATAAACGTGACTGCTTTCTTCCTGCTTATATGTGTAAATAATAAACCCAGTTACTCTTCTGTACGTCTTCTTCCTCTTTGCATTCGGTCGCTTTAGAGTTTCCCATATTGAGCAGCTGCGGTGCGATACGGCCAACGTTTGGGGTTGAATCGGGTTAGTCGGGGAATAACTGTTCGGCCGCGGTTACACCACCGCTCGGTCAAAATAACATCTTAACCGCGTCCGTAACAATATATATATATATATATATATATATATATATATATATATATATATATATATATATATTGTTACGGAAAGGGGGGACGGCTCTCCCGTTAGCAAGGGGGGGGTTAATCCCCTTGTCCTGTTAAGCTGGCCGTCTCCGCCGGTCCTGGTACTTGTAACGTTCCTTTGCGAGGTGGGATTGATCAGGGTTATTGGTCAAGGTGTTCTCCCGAATACCTTCACCAATCCCTCCGCAAAACGGAGACAAGTACCGCTCGAACCCCGGTTTTAGATGTTCTCGTTGCCGAGCAGTTTTAGCAACACGACGTTCGAGCCATTAACAAAGACTAAACCCGATTCTGAGCATTGGCCAAATCGTGCCACAGGTGTTCAATGATGGAAAAGACAAGGACGATCAGACGAGGAAGAAGAAGAAGAAGAAGACAAAGGCAGGAAGAACAGAGATTTATTAATTATTTACACAACCACAATCAAAGAAGAAAAGATAAGAAATGTAATTTACAG
Source organism: Myxine glutinosa (assembly GCF_964187855.1). NCBI lineage: Eukaryota > Metazoa > Chordata > Myxini > Myxiniformes > Myxinidae > Myxine > Myxine glutinosa. Next base: position 138,422,944 of record NC_136263.1, read on the forward strand.
GGAAAGATGGACACAGAGCAACTTATACTTGTACAAACTTAACTTAAAATCCCAGACAACACAGAGGACAGACGACGAGCAGACTCACACGAATGGGGGATGAAAGGAATGGCAGAAGGTTCGTTCAGCTGGCGAGGTTCCGTTCCGACCCACAACTCTCTCTCTCTGTTGGTAACACTGGGATTTTCCTCTCCAGATCCTCTTCCTCCTCGTACCTCGAACCCAGCTCCAGCCTTGAACCAACTCAGCAGCACGTACCCAGCTCTCGTACCAGCTCTGAACCAAAACCCAGCTCTTGAACCAATGCAGTAGCACGTTCCAGCCTCGTACCAGCTCTGAACCAACGCAGAAGCACGTACCAGCCTTGTACCAGCTCTGAACCAAAACCCAGCTCTTGAACCAACGCAGCAGCACGTACCAGCCTTGTGCGCGATCGTCGCACGCATATATCAAGCGGGGTCGTGACACACCCTCGGCCGTTGGGGTACCGCCCCCGTGCTCCGTTTTGTGGCCTTATATGGCAATGCCACGATCTTGTAACCTTATTTGGGCATGGAGCTGAACAGCCCCGCCCCCATGGCGAGCCACGGGCTTGTAGCCTTATTTGGGCATAGAGCTGAACAGCCCCCCGTGGCGAGCCACGGGCTCGTCTCTTCTCGGCGACCCCGCCCTTCTTGTCCAAACAGACCACGGAGCACATGTTCACAATGGCGGCGAACACCGCTTTCAAACCAAGGCCAGTTGAGAGGGCGCGCACCCCACGTTTGTCAAGCTGTTTTGCACGGAGAGAGAGAGTTTTGCTGGGAAATGAAATCCTTGAAGGGGACCTATCTTATTTGATTCGGTGCAATGCAATGAACTAGTGGAAAAACAGAGCCTTACACTGACATATAATAAAGAGATAACTATTTAGAAGGGCCTATGATTTTCTACATGTATGCGATGGACTAGCTACAGGGACGACCTTTGACCTTTACACAAATGGAGGTATTTACAAAGAATTATTACATTATTTACAGAGGCTGATATTTACAAACACAGGATTCTCAAATCCACAACAATATATATATATATATATTAAATCAGACGCGGACGTAGCTTCAGGACGTCAATCTTTAATTTTCGACAAGCTTTCGACCAACAAAGGTCTTCTTAGTCTACAGAAACGACAGGCATGTATATCAGACAAGTATGTATCATGATATGTGTGATGTGTAGAAAATGCATACAAAAGGAAGAGCCACGCTAAAGCTCACTCGCCATCCCCCAAGTTCAACGGAAGTGAAGCGCAGCTTGCAGTTACCGTTCGCGTTATAGTTCGGTGCACGTGCATATACAAATATAGAGATACATACATACATAAACACACACGCATACATTCATATACCATTTATCCATATATATATATTTTTCCCGGTGTGTACCCCGGTTTAGAATAGGTATACCGTATCCCTGCGCATCGTAAGAGGGGACTAAGGGTTGGCGTCAGGAAGGGCATCTGGCCATAAAAACATTGCCTCAAAAAGGGAACCATGATTGTCATCGGACCCGCAAGGCTAACCCCCGCTCTAGTGGGGAAAATGGCCTTAAAACTATCATTCATCATAGGAGGTGATGGGGAATTTTTGTCCAGTGCTGGAACTACAAAATTTGTTTCCTTCTAGTAAATGCTTGTGAATAATACATTTTTTTGCTGTGCATTCATAGAAGCCAGGGATCCTAGTTTCTTTGTTGTGGGGCTGTGGGTGCTTTGCTTTTACCAAGAGGTCCCTGAGTGTCCGACCACGTCGAAATGATGTTGGTGGAGGTTGAGGAAATGTGGTGCCGAGTGTTTCTGATTGATGGAGGAGAGGAAGGGCCTTATTCAGAATACTTGGCAATTGGGATGAGGTAGGAGAGTAGGTGGTTACCAGTGGGACACGGTTAGTTGCAGGTTTGGGTTTGTAAGTCAGAAGGTCTGCTCTCGGTATGCGTTTTGCTCGGTTTATTGCTTCTTTCACAGAGTGAGGGTCATAGTTTCTTGCAATGAAGTGTTTCTAATTGGCAGAGAGAAGTTTCTTCTGCCATTTTTGTTGAGCAAATGCGGCTTACTCCGAGTGCTTGACTGTATGGTATGCTTGCAATTGTATGTTTAGGATGAGATGAAGAAGGGAGAAGGTAAGAGTGAGTGTCTGTTGGTTTGGTGTATAGTTCTGTTTCGAGTCTGTTATTTTGAAGCGTGAGTGATGTGTCTAGAAAGTGAACTTCGGACTATGAGCTGTCCAATGTAAACTTGATGGTTGGATGAATCAAATTTAATTCATTTTGGAATTGTGTGAGACTACGGTGGGATTTTGACCAGATGAACTGGATGTCATCAAATATAACGTACCCAGGATTTTTCCAGCATGCCGTGATGAGGTTGTGCATTGATCTTGGCCTCTATCATTCCCATGAAGATGTTAGCGTACGATGGTGCAACAGGGGTACCCATAGTGGTACCTTGAGTTTGAATGTAATGTCGCCCGTTGAATTGGAAATTATTCAGTTTGAGACTGTCAGTTCTAATAGGCGCATAAGGTCTTGAGTTGGTGGTATTGGGACTTTTCGTGTATCTAGTGCTTTGCTGCATGCAGACAGGCCTTCTGAATGTGGAATATTAGTGTCGAGGGATGCAACATCTGCTGTGACTAAAATGGTTTGGGAGTTGAAAGGTGAGTATATTCTGTTCAATCCTTGGATGTGGGTCAGAAAACTGGTTGTGTTCCTTGAGGTATGAGGAGAGATTCATCACGAGAGGACGTAAATGACAGTCAACATATTTTGATATTCGAACAGTTGGACATGTGCAGCCAGATACGATTGGTCTACCTGGATTGTTTACCTTGTGTATTTTAGGAAGAAAATAAAGGTTAGGGCAATGAGGATCTTTCGGAACCAAGCAAGATTTGATGGTTTTATCCACCCGAATAGAATCTACTACCCTTTTAACCTCTTCAAGATGTAAAAGGATAGGGTCGGGTGGGAGCTCTTTGTGTCACTAGGTAATTGACGATTACCTTCTGCAACGTAATCGGTAGTCGACATGTCAATGGCAGTACCTTTATCTGCTGGCTTTGACTATCTTTTCATTATTTTGGAGATTGTGAAGTGCTTGTCACTCTGCCTTTGTAAGATTGTCCTTATGTCTGGAACAATTATATTTTTGTGCCACCTTTTCAATTTCATTGCTCACTTGTTCCATATAGACATGTAGATATGGATTGTCAACACGTGGTGTCCAGGTGCTTTTTGGTTTGGGTAAAGTGAGTTGTGTAAAGGTGTAATTAGTCGTTTATTTGTTCGCGCCTCGTGCGGCCTGGTGTCTCGTGCGGCCTCCTCGTCTCGACTTGTGCCCCGCCCCCTATATCTCGTTTTTCTTTCACCTCTGCTCCTGCTTTCTCAAATCCACGTTCTCACTTAGAGACTTTTCCCAGATTGTTTTTCATGGTTTTGTTTAAATATTTATTTAAATATGTTTAAACCGCAGCCGTGATGCTGACCCCGACCCCCCCCCCCCCCCCCCAGAATTTCCATGTTTTAAACGTTTCCCAGTGTTTACCCTGGATAAGAATAGGTACGCCGTATCCCTGCGTGTCGTAAGAGGCGACTAAGAGGGTTGGCGGCAGGAAGGGCATCCGGCCATAAAAACATTGCCTCAAAAAGAGAACCATGACAATAACAACTACATGTGGGCAGGGTACAGCCCGAAGTGGAGATCGGTTTGAGGTTTGGGACATGGAATGTAGGGACAATGACAGGGAGATCAGGAGAAGTGGTGGAAATATTGGTCAGAAGAAGAGTGGACATATGTTTTGTGCAAGAGACGAGATGGAAGGGAAGTGGTGTCAGAATGGTGAAGGGTAGGCAGGGACAGAAATACAAGTTTGTGTGGCAAGGGTGCCCGGAGGGCGTGAATGCCGAATGGTGTTGGTGTCCTGTTTTCTGAGGAGTTTGTAGACGGTGTGGTGAGTGTGACTAGAGTGAGTGATAGGTTGATGATGGTGAAAATGATGATTGGAAAGCTCTTGGTGAACGTCATCTCGGGATATGCTCCGCAGGGTTTTTTTTTTGGTTTTTTTTTGTATACAAGATCGAGGCTCGTGAAAGAGCGAACATTAATCACACAAAAAGACAAACCGACACATAAAACATATAACATCGGGAGCGGTAGACAAGATGGGGAGAGAGGGGGAAGGACACAAACACAACATTTGAGAGCAGGGACCGAGAGACATGGAGACATGGAGACATGGAGACATGGAGACATCTGAGAGAGGGCGAGGGCTTTGGGGAGGGGGGGGGCATGGGAAGGGGGTGGTGGGAGAGGTATAAAACATATGGACACTGCCAGGACTTCCAGGAAAGAAGTTGGAATTTCAAACAAGGTGGATCTGGGGTGAATTAGCGGGGGTAGAAAAGATCAAGGTTTTGGATGGGGGACGATAAGAGATGGTGGTGAACAGCTGTTTTAAAGACCTGGAGGGAGGAGTGGGATTGAAGGGAGTGAGGGAGTTTGTTCCAGAGGCGGGAGAAAAGAGGAATGAAAGAGTGAAGGTGAGCAGAGAGCCGAGATTTCGGCAGTTTAACCATCAGAGGGTTGCTGGCAGATCTTGTGCGACCTGTAGGAATATTTGGGGGACAGAGCACAGAGAGCTGGGGGTGCAAGGCCGGAGAGGAGTCGGTAGAAGACAGAAAGACCACCTACCTGCCTGCGGTGAGTGAGTGAAAGGCCCTCAGAGATAGCTTCATCGCGGGAGATTCCAATAATTCTGAAAGCTTTGGTTTCAACAGCGTGAAGCCGAGCTAGGTGTGAGGCAGGAGCACCGGCCCATAGGGGAGAACAGTATTCCATTGAGCTGTGGATGAAAGCCTTGTATGTGGTGAGGAGCTCAGGTGTGCCGAGGAAGGACTTCGCACGACGGAGGATGCCCAGTCGGCGACTGGCTTTGGAGGCCAGCTTGGAAATGTGGTTTTCCCAAGAAAGATCATGGCAGATGGTGAGACCCAAAAGCTTGAGCGACAGAACTTCTTGGAGAGGATTGTTGAGAAAGTAGATGGGAGGGTTGTCCAGTCGATCTTTTCGGAGAGACATAGTAAGAGTGTGAGATTTGTCAGGATTGAAAGACATGTTCCACTTGTTTGACCAGTCTGTGATATTGTCCAAGTCTTCAGAGAGTGAGGAGGCTGCAGACTGCCGATCTGAGGGAAGAGGAATGGAGCGGCAGAGAGTGGAGTCATCAGCAAAGAGATAGAGAGGATTTTCAAGAGAGTCAGATCATTGATGAAGACCAGAAAAAGCATGGGGCCCAGAACACTGCCTTGGGGAACTCCAGCCTGAACAGGAAGAGGAGATGAGAGAAACCCATTCAGGGCCACACGTTGACGACGACTAGAGAGGAAGTCCGCCAGCCATGCGTGGAGATTTCCATGGATACCAAAGGAGGAGAGTTTGGTGAGCAGAGCGGGGTGCCAGACCGTGTCGAAGGCACGTGATATGTCGAGGGAGACAGCTCTAATTTCCTGTTTGGCATTGAGGACCTCCATCCATTGTTGAGACAGCAGAAGCAGCATGTCCAGAGTAGAGTGACCTGGTCTGAAACCAAATTGATGATCAGAGATCAAGCCATTGGAGAAGAGGAAAGATTTCATATCCGAAGCAATGATGGATTCCATGACTTTGCTGATAATTGGGAGAAGGCTGATTGGTCTGTAGTTGCTAGGATCTGTTTTTGCACCTTTTTTGTGCATAGCGGTGATATTGGCTGATTTCCAAGCAGATGGCAGTTGACCTTGAGCAAAAGAGAGGGTGAAGAGAACAGAGAGAGGGTGAGATAGAGCGGCAGAGCAGGATTTTAGGACCCGTGGGCTGATGCCGTCGGGTCCAGTTTCAGAATCAGAGTCGAGGGTTGACAGAAACTTTTCCACCTTGTCAGGAGGAAAGGACACGGAGTCCAGGAGCAGCAGGGTACGACTGGGTATGGTGGGTACAGAGAGGGATGGGTTTGGGACACAAGATTTAGAGGCAAACACAGAGTTGAGGCATTCAGCTTTTTCACGTGCGGAGTCAGCTGTGTAGCCGTTTGAGGTAAGGGAGGGGATGGAGGGGGAACAAACACCAGAAACGGATTTGACCAGACGCCACCAGGATTTGGAAGAGGGAGACAGATAAGAGAGTTCGGTCTTGAGAACGGAGAGATATTGTTTCCTGGCTCTCCTGAGGGTGGACACACACTTGGTTCGGGCTTTGTGAAAGGAAATGAGATTTCCTTCCGTTGGATTTGCTTTCCAGGAGACGAAGGCAAGTTGTTTCTGGGCAACAGCCTCACCACAAGATTCCGTGTACCATGGACGGGAGGAAGGGTATGACAACTGAAGACGAGATGGGATAAATCTGTGCATGAGAGAGAGCAATTTACTTTGGAAGAATTCCCAGGATGAGTTGATGTCAGAGGTGGTCGAGTTGGGAGACCAGTCCAGATGATTGATGGCTGCTTGAAGACCGTGCCAGTTGGCCTGAGTGAAATGCCAGACTCGTCGACGCTGAGCAGGCTCCCTGAGGATGGTCAGAGAGATGTCCACTTTAACAAGGACATGATCAGATGATCCGATTGGAGCAGAAGAAGAGCAGCAGACATTTTCAGGGAAGTTAGTCATAACCAAGTCCAGAAGAGAAGATGTTCCGTTGACTGAGATCCGGGTCGGGAAATTGACAGATTGTGTCAGTCCCAGTGTCGCAGAAGTCCTTTGCTGAGGAGCCATGGCTGGTGAGAGAGGTACCCACACCCAGCCAACTGGCATGATGACAGTTGAAATCACCACATATGAGGAAGAGAGAGTTGGGATGAGTAGATAGAAGTTGGTCCATATTATCAGACAGCGAGATGTAGATGGAGTCATCACTGTTTGGTGGACGGTACAACACACATATGAACAAGAGGTGGGAGCGAAGGGGAAGCCGTAGCCAGAGGTTTTCCTGGGGGTGAGGTGGAGAGAGTGCAGTGCAGGGCGAGTGAGGAAGAGTTTTTGATAAAGATAGCAACCCCACCTCCAGGACGAGGCTCAGGTCTATCATAACACGTCCCGGGCAGCAGGAAGGAGGGGTTGAGGTGGAGGAGGGAGTAGCCCGGGAGAGATACTAAGGAATCAGAGACATCATAAAGGAGGAAAGTTTATGTTAAGCAGATCACATCTGGTTTGACAGAAGCAACCTGTATGGAGAGATCAGTTAAGTTTGAACAAAGGCCCCCGGATGTTTGAGGTCCATACCGTTAATGAAGAGGAAGGGGGAGCATCAGATACAGAACAGGGGGGAGGAGGGGTAGGGTAAGATGTGGAAGAGGTGGAAGAGGTAGGGAGAGCTGTTGAAGGTGTGTCAGAGATTTCAGAATAGCTCGGAGAAAGGGAAGGATGGGGCGGACAAAAGGTTTGATGGTGATTGGGTGAGGCACAATGAGGTGTTATTTGAGGAGGGGGAAGAGCGAGGCAGAAGGTTGGGGGAGATGGAGGTGAGAGTTGGAAGGGGGAAGAAGCGGGGAGGACGCTTTGAGGAGGGGGAGTGAGGGGGGAAATTGAGAAGCAATGAGGTTTGGGAGATTTGAAGGGGAGGGATGAGGAGGGAGTTTGGGAGGGAAGGGACAAGGAGGGATTTGAAAGGGATGGGATATGGGGGAGATTTGGAGGGGAGGGGTGAGGGAGGAGTCTAGGAGGGGAGGGGCGAGGGGGCGTCTTGGCGGGGAGGGGTGAGGGGGTAGTTTAGGAGGGAGGGGGCAAGGGGGGAGATTTGAAAGGGATGGGTGATGGGGAAGATTTGGAGGGGAGGGGTGATGGGGAAGATTTGGAGGGGAGGGGTTATGGGGAAGATTTGGAGGGGAGGGGTGAGATTGGATTTTAGAAAGTGTACGATTTATGGGAAACGAACATTTATTGCAAAATGAGTTTCTTGTGACCTTCGAGTTAAAAATACGTTTAAGGACGCTGGATGGAGGATGGAGTGCAGGAGAGTTTAGGGAATGTAGAAAAAAGGCACTATAGGAGATGGATATTTTTATTGGGATGAATTGATTTGGTGAGCAAGTCGAAAGCAGCCTTTTAAAGAAGAAGAAGAAAAAGGTGTTATAAAATATGACGGAATACATAACTTGAGGGGAAAGTGTAAACATTGAAGGTTAATAACAGTGAAAACTATCTGGGGAAATGGGGGAGAAACATGTGGTCGAAGAACGAACGAACGAATAAGAATGAATAAACGAATGAGAACAGAGAAGGAATTTTTTTTTTTTTTTTTTTTTGTTGCGTTGAGATTTACACAAGGAAGTAGGCTATGGGTGAAAAGACTGGGAATACAGAGAACGAAAGTTATTGGATCACAAATCCAATAGCGAAGGTTGGTCGGAGCGATGAAGAGAAGGACAAGTTCTGGTGTGTGATAGAGAAGCCGATGGAAAACATGAAAGATGAGGAAGTTGTTGTGGTAGGAGGAGACCGAAATAGACATGTGGGAAGGAGTATGGATGGTTTTGAAGGAGTTCATGGGGGTTACGGATATGGTGTGAGAAATGGAGAAGGTGAAAGGATTTTGGAGTTTGCTGATGGAGCTGATTTGTTGATTTGTAATACTCAGTTCCAGAAAGAGGATAATAAGCTTGTTACATACACGTCAGGTGGGTCGACGACAACCGTTGACTACCTGATGGTGCGTAGGCGAGATAGGGGGCACCTCCAGGACACAAAGGTGATCCCGGGGGAGGAGGCTGTTTCACAGCACCACTTGGTTGTCTGCGACGTAAGGGTGAAAGGTGCGAGGAGAGCTCGGCGGGTGAAGTACCAACCGAGAATGAAGGTGTGGAGGTTGAAAGAGGTGACAGTAAGGGAGGCATTAAAAGAGAGGTTGAGTAGGGTCGAGGATGATGTGGTTGAGCTTGAAAGTGGTTGGATGTCAATGAAAGCTAGTCTGTTGGGAGCCGTTGGTGAGGTATGTGGATGGACAAAAGGACCACCGAGGCACTCGGAAACATGGTGGTGGGATGATGAAGTTGGAAAGAGGATTGACGAGAAGAGGAAGAAGTTCAAGGAGTGGCAGAAGGCGAAGGGTACGGGAGCAGAAAAAGCAGAGCATGAAAGTTATAAGGCAGCCAAGAAAGCTGTAAAGAAAGAGGTAGCAAAGGTGCCGGAGGCATGGAGGAAAATGTTCGGAGAACGCTTGGATTCGGAAGAGGGTCAGAAAGCAGTATTCAGGATTGCAAAGCAGATAGTGAAAGAGAGGTGTGATGTGATGGGGGTGAGTTGCTTGAAGGATGAAGTGGGACAAATCGTTGTCGACCCAGATGGAATTAAAGGAAGATGGAAAAGATATATGGAAATGCTGTTGAATACAGAGAATGAATGGGATGGCAACATAGAGAGTAACCGTTTTAGGACCGGCAGAGAAGATAACTGAGAAGGAAGTTGAGGAAGCGATAAAAGCAATGAAGGGTAGAAAAGCGGGAGGGCCGACGGGAGTTGTGGGAGATATGTTGAAGGCAGCAGGAAGTTGGGGTGTGAAGAGAATGACAGAGATCTGTAATCTGGTGGTGAAAGAAGGCCGCATTCCAGTGGATTGGGAACCGAGTACCCTCGTCCCTCTATACAAGGGGAAAGGTGACCCTCTGGAGTGTGGCTCTTACCTTGCGATAAAGTTATTGGAGCATGGAATGAAGGTATTGGAAAGGGTGTTGGAGAGGAGGATAAGGAAGAAAGTGAAGATCGACGAAATGCAGTTTGGATTCATGCCAGGAAGAGGAACGACAGACGCGCTTTTCATTGTGAGGCAGTTGCAGGAGAAGTACATGGAGAAGAGGAAGAAGTCGTTTCTTGGGTTTGTTGATCTGGAGCAAGCATTCGATCGGGTTCCACGCAAAGTATTGACATGGGCATTGAGGAAGTTAGGAGTGGAGGAATGGTTGATCAGGGTAGTGATGGCAATGTACAAAAGAGCGCGCACAGCTGTAAGGACGAAGGACGGGAACAGTGGTGAGTTTGAGGTGAAGGTGGGAGTGCATCAGGGGTCGGTACAAAGTCCACTACTATTTGTAGCTGTGATGGAGGTGCTGGCTCAGAACATAAAGGAGGGTTTACCGTGGGAGTTGTTGTATGCAGATGATCTGGTGTTGATTGCGGAAAGTATGGATGGACTGAAGGAAAATATGAACACGTGGAAGGAATGTATGGAGACAAAAGGTCTGAAGGTGAATATCGGAAAGGTGATGGCAAGTGGTAAAGCATGTGGTGAGGTGGAAAGAACTGGGAAGTGGCCCTGTGCTGTCTGTAGGAAGGGTGTCGGAGTGAACTCCATTCAGTGTACAATGTGCGCTGAGTGGGTTCATCAAAAATGTAGTGGTCTGAGAGGGTCATTAACTAGTGTGGCAGCTACATTCAAATGTAAGGTGTGCACAGAGGGAGCTGCAGATGGAGGAAATGTTGAGTTGGATCTTGGAGACGGCGTGAAGCTGGAAGGTGTGAAAACATTTTGTTACCTCGGAGACATGCTGAATGGAGAAGGTGGATCAGACTCGGCAACGGTTGCTCGAGTGAGATGTGCATGGAAGAAGTTTCGGGAATTGAGTGGCGTGCTGATGATGAGGGGAGGGGAGTGTCGTTGAAGCTGAAGGGAAAGGTGTATGCTGCATGTGTGAGAAGTGTTATGATTTATGGGAGCGAGACATGGGTAATGAACGTAGAGCAGCAACGAAGGTTGGAAAGGGTGGAAATGCGAATGGTTCGACGGATGTGCGGAGTATCGTTGAGAGAGAGGAAGACAAATGATGAATTGCGAAAGATGATGGGAATACAGCCTGTGATTGATGCTGTGAAGAGGAACAGGTTGAGATGGTTTGGTCATGTGTTGAGGAAGGATGAAAGTGACTGGTTGAGAAGAGTGATGGAAATGAATGTAGAAGGAAGTAGAGGATGGGGAAGACCGAGAAAGACTTGGCTAAAGATGGTCGAAGAAGAAATGTGGGCAAGGGGGTTAACAAGGAGAGATGCAGAAAATAGGGCAAAATGGAGAAGATTGTCATGGGGACCGCAAGGCTAACCCCCGCTCTAGCAGGGAAAATGGCCTTTAAAATGCATGTTGTTGTTGTTGTTGTTGTTGTTGTTGCAAAGTGAGTTGTGGTGTGATTGTATGCGTGTTTGTTGGTGTTGTTTGTTGTGGTGTTGATGGTGCTGGGTGTACTTTAGCAAAGTGTTCCTTTAATGTCATTCGCCTACAGAAATCTTTTAAATCCTCTTTCAATTGTAATTGGTCTATTTGTGGAGCGATTGGGCAAAATTTTAAACCCTTAGAGAGCAGGTTTATTTCTGCCTCACTGAGAGAATGATTGGAAAGATTGATGATCCCGAGTTTAGGTAGATCTTCAAGTTTGGTTGTAGTAGAAGTTCTATTGTTGTTGGTTTGACGATTTTCAACCTCAGCTGTGTTTATTTCCATGGAGGAACGGTTCTGTATGTAATGATGTCTGCGGTTTGTGTATTGTTTTTTACGACAATTTCGATTTTTGTGTTTATGCTTAAGTTGATCAGAAGTGGTTGGGGTGGTTGGAGATGAAGTGGTTGTTCAGAAGTGGTTGGGAGTGGTGGTTGGAGTTACCTGGTTATTGTTTACAATGGGTGTGTTCTCTTGAGATGGTTTTATATGCTTGCATAACATTTCATCACGTTTAAGTTTCCTTTCCTTAACTTTAACAATGTAGTGTTTAGCAGCCATTATCATTGAATGAGCACATTATGTGGTGGTATTGTCCAGGATTCACATTCTTCCACATCCTCTCCTTCTTTTGGCTGATGTTCTCATTCAATTTGATTAATTTTATTTTTACTTATGTTATTACAATCTCCAGTAGTTGTTGAGCAGTTCCATAGCAGTAGATTCCAACGTGCAGTGATGACGTCATCATTGGTTTGAGTTGCCAAGCAAGATCGTTTTTTAATGGGGAGACCTTTAGGTACGATCCCTCGTTTATATTCGTTCAGGTAAGTGAGGTGTAGTTCATGTCTGTCTTTTTTGCATCAATTGTTGAAGTTCATTGATTGTGGTGGTCAGGTATACATCGTTGTTGTTGTTGTGAGCGCGATCGCCATTTCGTGACAATGTCTGCTGTGATGGTGATGCAGAAATCCTGAAGCCGTCCAACCCTACACGGATCCCAACAGGGCTTGGAGTTCTGTTGGAATTCTGAGTTTCTTCAGTAATATATATAACTGAGAAATAGTAGAAATTCCACAGTACGAGCAGGGCGTCTCATTTGCATTAAATAAATAATCGGGAGATTAAATCGGATGCGGACGTAGCTTCAGGACGTCGATCTTTAATTTTCGACAAGCTTTCGACCAACAAAGGTCTTCTTCTTAGTCTACAGAAACAACAGGCATGTATATCAGACAAGAATGTATCGTGATGTGTGTAAGATGTGTGATATGTATAGAAAATGCATACAAAAGGAAGAGCCACGCTAAAGCTCACTCACTGCCCTCAATCCCATGTTCAACGGAAGTGAAGCGCAGCTTACAGTTACCGTTCGTGTTCCAGTTCGGTGCACGTGCATATTCAAATATAGAGATACATACATACATAAACATACAAGCATACATTCATATACCATTTATATTCATATAATATATTTATATAAATGACATATAAAGGTCGAATGAAAGAATGAGTGAATGAGTGAATGAATGAATGAATGGGTTACGGTTAATGATTTGACATCACAGCAGACATGTCACGAAATGGCAATCACGCTCACAACAACGATGGAGACCTGACCACCACGATCAATGAACTTAAACGATTGATGCAAAAAAGACAGACATGAACTGCACCTCTTACCTAAACGAATATAAACGAGGGATCGTACCTGAAGGTCTCATTAAAAAACGATCTTGCTTCGCAACTCAAACCAATGATGTCATCACTGCACGTTGGAATATACTGCTATGGAACTGCTCAACAACTACTGGGGATTGTAATAACACAAGTAAAAATAAAATTAATCAAATTGAATGAGAACATCAGCCAAAAGAAGGAGATGTGGAAGAATGTGAATCCTGGACAATACCACCACATAATGTGCTCATTCAATGATAAGCTAATGGCTGCTAAACACTACATTGTTAAAGTTAAGGAAAGGAAACTTAAATGTGATGAAATGTTATGCAAGCATATAAAACCATCTCAAGAGAATACACCCATTGTAAACAATAGCCAGGTAACTTCAACCACTTCACTCCAACCACTTCTGACCAACCACTTATCCAACCACTCCATCTCCAACCACTCCAAGCACTTCTCGAACCACTTCTGACCAACTTAAGCATAAACACAAAAATAGACATTATCGTAAAAAACAATACACAAACCGCAGACATCATTACATACAGAACCGTTCCTCCATGGAAACAAGTGAATCCACTTGGATTCCGCCCAGGTTGGCACATGGAAATTATGATGTAGCATAATTATCATCTCGGGTCAAGATTTGAAATTATGCCATGGTTTTTGTAAAATTGCTACTAGTATTCACATTATGTACTTTTCTTTTGATTTAAACATCCATAAATACAAAACAAATAGTTTTGTAATCTTAAAAATTTATTAAATGTACAAAATTCCTATCCTATAACATATATATCCTATAACCTATCCTATATATATCCTATATCATATAACATATATCCTATATATCCTATAACATAACATATAACAAATATATCCTATATTATGTACTAGCGAGCGGCCGCGTACCAGCCAAAGGGGTAGCCCATGGTTAGCCTAAATATAGATTTGATGACGTCATGTTTACACATCTGAGCGACAGAAACTGTCTACACATCTGAGCGACAGAAACGTCTACACTGTTGGAGCTTCACTTTTGGAGAGACAGAAATTCTGGGTCATTTGGGTCCTCTGGGTCATTTGGGTCCTCTGGGTCATTTGGGTCCTCTGGGTCATTTGGGTCCTCTGGGTCATTTGGGTCCTATATTCCTATCCTATAACATATATATCCTATAACCTATCCTATATATATCCTATATCATATAACATATATCCTATATATCCTATAACATAACATATAACAAATATATCCTATATTATGTACTAGCGAGCGGCCGCGTACCAGCCAAAGGGGTAGCCCATGGTTAGCCTAAATATAGATTTGATGACGTCATGTTTACACATCTGAGCGACAGAAACTGTCTACACATCTGAGCGACAGAAACGTCTACACTGTTGGAGCTTCACTTTTGGAGAGACAGAAATTCTGGGTCATTTGGGTCATTTGGGTCCTCTGGGTCATTTGGGTCCTCTGGGTCATTTGGGTCCTCTGGGTCATTTGGGTCCTCTGGGTCATTTGGGTCCTCTGGGTCATTTGGGTCATTTGGGTCCTCTGGGTCATTTGGGTCCTCTGGGTCATTTGGGTCCTCTGGGTCCTCTGGGTCATTTGGGTCATTTGGGTCCTCTGGGTCATTTGGGTCCTCTGGGTCCTCTGGGTCATTTGGGTCCTCTGGGTCATTTGGGTCCTCTGGGTCATTTGGGTCCTCTGGGTCATTTGGGTCATTTGGGTCATTTGGGTCCTCTGGGTCATTTGGGTCCTCTGGGTCATTTGGGTCCTATATTCCTATCCTATAACATATATATCCTATAACCTATCCTATATATATCCTATATCATATAACATATATCCTATATATCCTATAACATAACATATAACAAATATATCCTATATTATGTACTAGCGAGCGGCCGCGTACCAGCCAAAGGGGTAGCCCATGGTTAGCCTAAATATAGATTTGATGACGTCATGTTTACACATCTGAGCGACAGAAACTGTCTACACATCTGAGCGACAGAAACGTCTACACTGTTGGAGCTTCACTTTTGGAGAGACAGAAATTCCCAGGCAAACGCTATAACGCACCAGGTTTACAACCTGTGCGTTAATAAACACAGCTGATGTTGAAAATAGTCAAACCAACAACAATAGAACTTCTACTACAACCAAAATTGAAGATCTACCTAAACTCGATCGTCAATCTTTCCAATCATTCCCTCAGTGAGGCAGACATAAACCTGCTCTCTAAGGGTTTAAAATTTTGCCCAATCGCTCTAAATGAAAGGATTTAAAAGATTTCTGTAGGCGAATGACATTAAAGGCACACTTTGCTAAAGTACACCCAGCACCATCAACACCACAACAAACAACACCAACAAACGCACATACAATCACACCACAACGCACTTTACCCAAACCAAAAAGCACCTGGACACCACGTGTTGACAATCCATATCTACATGTCTATATGGAACAAGTGAGCAATGAAATTGAAAAGGTGGCACAAAAATATAATCGTTCCAGACATAAGGACAATCTTACAAAGGCAGAGCGACAAGCACTCCACAATCTCCAAAATAATGAAAAGATAGCCAAAGCCAGCAGATAAAGGTACTGCCATTGTCATGTCGACTACCGATTACGTTGCAGAAGGTAATCGTCAACTACATAGTGATACTTACAAAGAGCTCCCATCCGACCCTACCCTTTTACATCTTGAAGAGGTTAAAAGGGTAGTAGATTCTATTCGGGTGGATAAAACCATCAAATCTCGCTTGGTTCTGAAAGATCCTCATTGCCCTAACCTTTATTTTCTTCCTAAAATACACAAGGTAAACAATCCAGGTAGACCAATCGTATCTGGCTGCACATGTCCAACTGTTCTAATATCAAAATTTGTTGACAGTCATTTACGTCCTCTGGTGTTGGGCTAGCGGTTAGGGTGCCGGCTTAGGATCCTAGGATCCTGGGTTCGAATCCCGGTCGATCGCTGAATTAACGCCAGGGGGGTTGACTCAGCCAGTCATCCTTCCGAGGTCGGCAAATTGAGTACCAGTACACTGGTAATTCCCTGCTTGTCGTTAAAGGCGGCAAAAAGGGTTGGCGTCAGGAAGGGCATCCGGCCGTAAAACATTGCTTCAAAAAGGGGACCGAAAAACAACAAGAACCACGGTCCCCGAAAAAGGCCAACCCCCGCTTTGCGGGGAAAAATGGCCTCTAAAGGTGGTTATTATATATATATATAGAGTCATTTACGTCCTCACGTGATGAATCTCTCCTCATACCTCAAGGACACAACCAGTTTTCTGACCCACATCCAAGGATTGAACAGAATATACTCACCTTTCAACTCCCAAACCATTTTAGTCACAGCAGATGTTACATCCCTCGACACTAATATTCCACATTCAGAAGGCCTGTCTGCATGCCGCAAAGCACTAGATACACGACAAGTCCCAATACCACCTACTCAAGACCGTATGCGCCTATTAGAACTGACACTCAAACTGAATAATTTCCAATTCAACGGACGACATTACATTCAAACTCAAGGTACCGCTATGGGTACCCCTGTTGCACCATCGTACGCTAACATCTTCATGGGAATGATAGAGGCCAAGATCAATGCACAACCTCATCACGGCATCCTGGAAAAATCCTGGGTACGTTATATTGATGACATCCAGGTCATCTGGTCAAAATCCCACCGTAGTCTCACACAATTCCAAAATGAATTTAATTTGATTCATCCAACCATCAAGTTTCCATTTGACAGCTCACAGTCCGAAGTTCACATTCTAGACACATCACTCACACTTCAAAATAACAGACTCGAAACGGAACTATACACCAAACCCGCAGACACTCACTCTTACCTTCATCCTTCTTCATCTCATCCTAAACATACAATTGCAAGCATACCATACAGTCAAGCACTCAGATTAAGACGCATTTGCTCAACAAAAATGGCAGAAGAAACTTCTCTCTGCCAATTAGAAACACACTTCATTGCAAGAAACTATGACCCTCACTCTGTGAAAGAAGCAATAAACCGAGCAAAACGCATACCGAGAGCAGACCTTCTGACTTACAAACCCAAACCTGCAACTAACCGTGTTCCACTGGTAACCACCTACTCTCCTACCTCGTCCCAATTGCCAAGTATTCTGAATAAGGCCCTTCCTCTCCTCCATCAATCAGAAACACTCGGCACCACATTTCCTCAACCTCCACTAACATCATTTTGACGTGGTCGGATACTCAGGGACCTATTGGTAAAAGCAAAGCACCCACAGCCCCACAACAAATAAACTAGGATCCCTGGCTTCTATAAATGCACAGCAAGCGAATGTATTATTCACAAGCATTTACGAGAAGGAAACAAATTTTGTAGTTCCAGCACTGGACAAAAATTCCCCATCACCTCCAATATGAACTGCAAATCTACATGGGTCATATACCTAATCACTTGCCAAAAGTGCAACAAACAATATGTTGGAAAAACTGAGAATACACGACACACGATTTAATAACACCCGGTCAGAAATCAATAACTTCCACACCAGTCAGGGTAAATCTCTACCTCACACGATACACTTTAATCAACCGGATCACTCTATAAATGACATTCAAATCTCTGCTATTGAATCGATCACAAATCGATCACACACCACGATTCTGAAACGTGAGTCCTTTTGGATACATAAACTTCGGACAAAAATCCCTCATGGCATAAATTTTGATGATTAAAGAATGTTCCTACATCAACCCAATCAAATCATTAACCGTAACCCATTCATTCATTCACCCATTCTTTCATTCTACCTTTATATGTCATTTATATAAATATATATATAAATATATTATATGAATATAAATGGTATATGAATGTATGCTTGTGTGTTTATGTATGTATGTATGTATGTATCTCTATATTTGTATGTGCACCGAACTGTAACGCGAACGGTAACTGTAAGCTGCGCTTCACTTCCGTTGAACTTGGGGACGGTGAGTGAGCTTTGGCGTGGCTCTTCCTTTTGTATGCATTTTCTACACATATCACACATCTTACACACATATCACAATACATACTTGTCTGATATACATGCCTGTTGTTTCTGTAGACTAAGAAGAAGACCGTTGTTGGTCGAAAGCTTGTCGAAAATTAAAGATCGACGTCCTGAAGCTACGTCCGCGTCTGATTTAATCTCCAGATTATTTATTTAATGCAAATGAGACGCCCTGCTCGTACTTTGGAGTTTCTACTTCTCACAGTTATATATATATATATATATATATATATATATATATATATATATATAATCACGATTATCGTAATATCATAATGTATTAGAGCCTTGAGAACCATGTAGCACTTACATTAGCAATCCAAACTAGAACGGCACTCGGTAGAGAGCATACCCCCACCAGGCTGAACAGTTTGTTTTATATCCCACTGATAGGCCGGATCTGGATTCGGACCTGAACCAAAATCTAATCGACTTGTTCTTGCCACCTAATCAACTCGTCCACCAAGTTTAGTGTTACGTGTTCCTCCCCGACCCCCTGGTCACGATGTACCTCCGAGCCCCGAGAGGAGCCGTGTCAGAAATCAATCGTGAAACCACACCAATGATTATCAACAAACAAATATTGTATTAAAAATCACACAAGAATAACGGTACAACAAATAGCAATCAAAAGTACTCTCAATACATCTTATGATGGTACCATCAACTAGCATAGGATAACTCACGGTGTTCCCAGTGAGTGAAAAACCTTCCCCAATGTCTCTATATTCCCGTCCTCAAGACGAAGTTGACTCGCTACGGCGATCGCTAGAACAATGTCCAATCGAGACCAGAATCCCGTGCGGATGGCAAGGGCAGTCGCACCGCCGAAGCAGCTCTCAGGCATAGGCGGTCGAAGCGACGCAAAAGTCACGTGGTCCAAAACCAAAGGCAAACTCGCGGCGGAATAGGAAATCCCAAAGGCCCCCTCTAGATATGAACGTTCACTGTTCAGTAGGCAAACCGCAAATTCATCTCCAAACTCAGCATTGCGCACACAAATCCCCGACAGACAGGATGGTGAAAAACTGACGCGTAGCCAAGACCTTTTGATGAACAAAGCGCGAGTGTCAAAATGGCCGACGGCTCTTACTTGAGCCGACACGACCCGGCGATGATTCTTCGGAATCGCAACGCCCAAACCTGACCACGCAGGTTTTTCAATTCCCCAGCGATAACACCTATCGCAAGAACTCCTTCCAAGGAAATTCAAAGTTCACTCGCGACTTTCATTCGACAACGCTTGCTATGGAGCTGGAAGCTACTCGCTTCTTGTCCGGCTTCACTCACCACGCCTTCGCCTTCCTCCTCTTCCTCGCCTTCCGGCTCCCGATCCAGCTTCCTGTCTCTTTTTAACATTAACGCTTTTATCCTTTGCAAGCAATTCATGAACAATAAACCTTTTGAAGACAATAATAGTACATAGAATCAGAAATATTTCAAGTGGATGAAAACCACAACAGAAGTGACAAATCTGTAACATTAGTCATAACTTGTCCATAACTTTTTAAAATATGTTGTGCATCGCTTTTCACCCGATCTCTCGATGGTGAAGAATCACTTAAACAATTAAATAATTATCATATCCAAATCCATATTCAGATCTTCACCAAAATAGAATCGATTCGGTCTTGTCACACACACACAATCTGTCCATCAAATTTTGTCCGAATCAGTTCACAATTTTGAGATATCTTGTTCAGACAAAGAAACAGACAGGGGTGAAAACATAACCTTCACCCCACTTTTGGTGGCAGAGGTAAAAAGACCAAACTGAAGAACCATAGAGTTGTATATGTGTTCGTTCTCTTTATTTCATATTGGTTGCAATTTGTTTAAAGTTAAACCTCATTTTGCTATGACAATCGCTTTGCTCCATTTGCCAAGTGACTGGACGAGCAGTTTGCAAAGTGGATTTTGTGTGGGGGGTGGGGGGGGGGGGGGGACAGCGGGACAGCTATTCAGACATTTAAAATAATGCCTCTGATGTGGAACTTTGCAAATAATAAATGCCAAGCAATCCCATGTTGACAAAAATGGTATGAATCGATGAAACGCACCACACCGTGTTGCCCCTCCATTCAGTCGAACGAGAACGGTGAGGAGAGAATAACGAGATGACCGGCTTGTCCTCATTGGCAAGACTCCGCACACCGAAGACGCTCATATTGTTGATCTGTGACATGATGTTGCCTTGAGCGCTCAACTCCGTGCACAAAGGACAATCAAACGGATCGCCAAATTCGACACAAAGCACTTTTGGTGCCTTTACTTGGTGTTTATTGCTATGTAGTATGTATATGTATGTAGTATGTATAATTTCAATTACATCTTGGAGAATATGCATTACCTGTTATATCACCTGCTTTACTTTATAGCGTTGCATTTAATATGGCAAAGATACATGAAAGCCCACTTGGAGTTTGCAAAAAAGCACCTAAAGGACTCACTGTGAGAAACAAGATTCTGTGGGCTTTCATGTGTCTAACTGAGGAGAGGCTTCCATCTGGCCACTCTGCCATAAAGCCCAGATTGGTGGAGTGTTGCAGTGATGGTTGTCTTTCTGGAAGTTTCTCCCATCTCCACATAGGATCTCTGGAGCTCAGCCAGTGACCATCTGGTTCTTGGTCACCTCTTACCAAGGCCATTCTCCCCCGATTGCTCAGTTTGGCCAGGCGGCCAGCTCTAAGAAGAGTCCTGGTTGTTCCAAACTTCTTCCATTTAAGAATTAGAGGCCACTGTGCTCTTGGGAACCTTCAATGCAGCAGAAATGTTTTTGTAGGCTTCCCCAGATCTGTGCCTCGACGCAATCCTGTCTCTGAGCTCTGCAGGCAGTTCATTCGACCTCATGGCTTGGTTTTTGCTCTGATATGCATTGTCAGCTGCGAGACCTTATCTAGACAGGTGTGTGCCTTTCCAAATCATGTCCAATCAATTGAATTTACCACAGGTAGACTCCAATCAAGGTGTAGAAACAGCTCAAAGATGATCAAGAGAAATGGGAGGCACCTGAGCTAAATTTCAAGTGTCATAACAAAGGGTTTGAATACTTATGTCAATGTGATATTTCAGTTTCTTATTTTTAATAAATTTGCAAAACTTTTTAAAATCCTGTTTTCTCTTTGTCATTATGGGGTATTGAGTGTACATTGATGAGGGAAAAAATGAATATAAACGATTTCAGCATAAGGCTGCAACATAACAAAATGTGAAAAAAGTGAAGGTCTGAATACTTTCTGAATGCGCACTGTACCTGCACCAAGTTTGACTAATCCCTTCAGCTGTTCAAGTTATCGTGGTGACAAAAACCTATCGCGGATGGACGGACAACCTGAAAACGTTATGCCTCTGTCGACTTCATCAGCAGAGGCATAAAAATGAAGAAATGTGAGTATCACTAATAGTTCCACATTGTATTCTTTGAAATATCTGGAATTTTTTTTTTTTTTTACTGTCTAAACAAAACAATTCATCAACACCAACATTAATGGTCACCCTGCCATACTTGGTTGTATAAGATAGAGAAATGAGGCTCTCCTAGGAGTCCATAAGGAGTTATTTTTAATTATCTTTTTTGAGGTTCTAGGTTGTTGGTTCCCAGCTTCACCGTGAGCATTCTGAGTATTTAAATTTATTTATTTTTCTTTACAAGATCAAGATTCATGGAAAAGTGATGTGACCGAGGGCACGGACATGTATTGGGGAAGCTGGTAACATCTGCACATAAGCAAGGTAATGAATGAACAAACAAACAGGAAAAGCAGAGAGAGGATTGGAGGAAATAGTAATCGGCTCATCAGGGGTTAAAGATCTTTGGGTAAGGATGGGGGATGATTTGAGATTGCAGTGCCATGCCTGCTTCAGGTCCTGGAGAGGAGTGGGATACACCAGCCTCAAGGCAGTTCCACAGACTGGAGAAAAGAGGGGGTATGCAGTTAACCTAAACTTTGGCAGTTTAAACGAGAGGATTACTGGAAGAATGTGCATTGTGGATGAATTTGAGCCTGAGTTAGACCAGAGGATAGGTGGTAAAAAAAAAAAAAAAAAAGATTCATAAAAATGCCACCAATCTGTCTTTGATGCGAGAGCAAGTTGCAATGTCTGAGTTGTTCCTCATAATTGCATTTTATCTGTAAGGCCTCCAAGGATATATATATATATTTTTTTTTTACATATGGAAAATGCAGTAATTTGCAAACTAGTACTGTTAATAAACATCCTTGACCATGTTGTGGAATATTGGATGAAGCCCTCACATTTATTATTATTTTTTTTCTTCCAGCATTACTTTCACTTCTTCGTTTTCTCCCCAGCTGCTTGAGTGATTGACACAAAAATATCAACTGCGTTGCAAAAAAAAAGTTTCTGAATGCAGGTGCTTCACGTACCAGGGATAAACAGCCTCCATCTCGCTTTGCTTGGCCGAATCAATGTCTGGTTAAACAAAGTCTGCAGCGTTTGCTATCTCCTTTTTAACAACAAAAAATGCAATAGAAAAACCTTCAAATTTGGCCAAACGAAACAAGGTCAAGGCTGTTATTCCTGGTAAGTGAAATCATGTAACTTTTTTTTTATTATCTCCCTGGTGGATACTCCTATGTTAAGTGTTGCGTGAAGCACTCAAGTGGTTGTGGAGAAAACGACTAATTTGAAAGTGAACAAGAACGGCACTCGGAAGAGTGCATACATCTGCCTGATGAACAGTTAACGTTTTGTATCCCGCTGATAGGCTGGATTCGGACCTGAACCAAAATCTAATGGGCTTGTTCTTGTCATCCAACCAACTCTTTTCCCAAAGTTTAGTCATAACTCATCCATAACTTTTGTAAATATCATATTATATATAGCTTTTTGCCCAATCTCTCAATGGTGAAGAGTCCCTAAATAATTCTCTTATCCGAATCCATATTCAGATAGCCACCAAAATTGAACCAATTATTCCTTGTCACACACACACAGTCCACTAAGTTTCGTTCAAATCCGTCCACAACCTTGAGATATCTGGCTTTATATAGTTTCTGGCCCGATCTCCCAATGGTGAAGAATTACTTTAAAAATTCTACGAGCCGGATCCAAATCCGGATCTTCAACAAAATAATTTCGTCCTCGTCACATACACTGCCTCTGCCAAATCGTTTGAATCTGTGCACAACTTTTTGAGATATGTCGTTCACAAACACAGGGGTCAAAACAACCTCCATCCACCTTTGGTAGCAGAGGTAATAAACGTGAAAGTGAGGGTAGAACAAAAAAAAAAGTGAGGGCTTTGGCCGACATTCCACAACATGGTTAAGGATGGCTGTGGATGCCTATAATTGCAAAGGCCGACCCCTGCCAGGTTTTAAATAACACCCGATATTGATATTCAAAAGAAAACCAATCACTCCACTACAATATAGCCAAGTAGACACTAACTTGGCAGTTCAATTTATTTGATACCAGAATTGCACAAGTAAACAGAGAACACAGTTGAAGGTCCTTTTAAGGACAAAAGATATTTTATTGAGCTTTTTGATCAATACTGGCTCACAATAATAAGCAAGACTTATTGAGCAATGACTGACCACACAATAGGAATAGGTATATCTAACCTTCCATACTAACATGGTTGGTTAATAGATTGTCACTATATCCAGTGTAAATTAAAACTTCAGTCTGCCTCAATACTGAAGTCTGGCTATGTTGATTATAGCAGTAATTTTGCAGCCAGAGTCCTACCTTTTAAATGTACGGAAGGGTGTTGACTCGTACAAGCAGGTTATCCAAAATCAAACACCGGCTGTTTTGTTTTTCTCTCCCTCCCTCTCTACCATTAGTAGTTGCTTTCTTTTTTTTAGCAAAATGAAGGCTTAATCATATTACAAAACCTTTTTATTATTTCAAGTAAAAGGTTTGCATCGTTATGACGATGGCAGGCCCACATCAGGTTGTAATGGTGCTGGAGAAAACAGCTGCCCTTTCCACTTGAAAACAACCTGCAAAGAAAATAGTATCATACATTTCAGCTTACAATTACACAACAGGTTATTTACATACAAAGTACCACTGAGGCAACGCATGATCCTAAAAACAGCAGAAACCTTTTGAGTACTGCGTTGTAATCACCTTTGCCTGGTCAGCGTAAACGTCATATCTGCCCGATCTCTTTCAGCTTCTCAACGAGCTCTTCGGTGTTTTCCACAATCACGCCTGCTTCTCGCTGCGGTGGTTCATCAATACTCAATACCTGGAATCGTGGGGAGACGTCCACTCCCAAGTCCTTTATTTTCAACACTTCAAGTTTCTTTTTCTTCGCTTTCTGCACACAGTACCACAACAGAGATTAATCAATGACGTGCGTTAAAGTTTGTCATTTCAATCCAATCTACGCATGTAACAATGTGCATTGCTGCAAGTGGAAAGTCCAATTTTGTTTGCCTCATTTCAAGGTTCTTTAACACTTCATGGTTACCAGTCCTCCCCCCCCCCACAATGTGCATAACGAGCTTGCATACCATAATGTTTGGTAACGTAGCATAGCGTGGCTCATTCAGTCGCAAATCGGCTGTGATGACTGATGGAAGCTTTAAACGTACAGTCTCCAAACCGCCATCCACCTCTCGAACAACCTTCAGAGCTTCTCCTTCGACGGTCATCTCAGACACAAACGTACCCTGCCACCCACACACCACCATGCTTTGTCGTGGACTATGTATGCAACATCAGGAAAAAAAAGTTAGAGGAACTGTCAGTGTAATAATACGATTTGTTTGCAAGATGAAATCGATTGAGAGAGTTTGACAAACCTTTATACTTTCACTCGACTTATTTCTGGCAAGTGTACACTATTCGCACAATATAAAATGTCTGGAGATGGTGTTAGTGGGCCTTCGATAAACAGTCTCCACGATGGTTCACTTGCAATATTTTACTTGATAGAACATTATAGACTTTTGATCCAACAATAATGCCACATGTCAGTTTTATCTACATCTAAACCAGGATGTCAGTTTTAGACAAACCAGGATGTTTTTTCATTGTTCAAAATAACGAAGACGATCTGTTTGCAATGCGTTAACCAATCTCTTGCTTTCCAGATCATGGAACGATCCATATGCATGTTGTTGATGTACGAAGAAAATCTACATGAGAACATCTCGTACTAATAGTACCCTCAACTTGGTGCAAGTGTTCATGGCTGTTCCTAAACCTTTCACACTTGGTCTACCATATATGATTCCATTATTGAGTGCTTGAGGCCATTTAATGGAACAAATAGTTCAGATATTGTCAATTATTATTATTATTATTATTTTTAATATGAAATGACTATCGTTCAGCAAATTAATGTGTGGGGTCATCAAATACCATCCAAGAAAACTTGCAGGGTTGGAAGTGCCATGACAATTTAGGGCATAGCATGATCTCATCCATTTCATCACGAGCTGACACAGACAGAGGATTGCTACATGCTAATACAAAACAAAACAGGCATTTTAGGGCCATTTTCCCTGCAAGAAGTCCCTGGTGTTGGGCTAGCGGCTAGGGTGCCGGCTTAGAATCCTAGGATCCTGGGTTCGAATCCCGGTCAATCGCTGAATTAACGCCAGGGGGGTTGACTCAGCCTGTCATCCTTCCGAGGTCGGCAAATTGAGTACCAGTTCACTGGTAATTCCCTGCTTGTCGTTAAAGGCGGCAAAAAGGGTTGGCGTCAGGAAGGGCATCCGGCCGTAAAACATTGCTTCAAAAAGGGGACCGTAAAACAACAACAACCACAGTTCCCGAAAAAGGCCAACCCCCGCTTGCGGGGAAAAATGGCCTCAAAGGTGGTTTTTTTTTTTTTTTTTTTTCCCTGCAAGAGCAGGGGTTAGCCTTGCGGTCCCCATGACAATCTTCTCCATTTGGCACTATTTTCTGCATCTCCCCTTGTTAACCCCCTTGCCCTCATTTCTTCTTCGACCATCTTTAGCCAAGTCTTTCTCGGTCTTCCCCGTCCTCTTCATCCTTCTATATTCATTTCCGTCACTTTCATCCTTCCTCAACACATGACCAAACCATCTCAAACTGTTTCTCTTCACAGCATCCATCACAAGCTCCATTCCCATCATCTTTCGCAATTCATCATTTGTCTTCCTCTCTCTCAACGATACTCCACACATCCACCGAACCATTCACATTTCCACCCTTCGTTGCTGCTCTACGTTCATTACCCATGTCTCGCTCCCATAAATCATAACACTTCTCACACATGCAGCATACACCTTTCCCTTCAGCTTCAATGACACTCCCCTCGTCAGCACGCCACTCAGTTCCCGAAACTTATTCCATGCACATCTCACTCGAGCAACAGTTGTCGAGTCTGATCCACCTTTTCCATTCAGCATGTCTCCTCGGTAACAAAATGTTTTCACACCTTCCAGCTTCACGCCATCTCCAAGATCCAACTCAACATTTCCTCCATCTGCAGCTCCCTCTGTGCACACCTTACACTTGAATGTAGCTGCCACACTGGTTACTGCTACAGTGCTACATGCTAATGAACTACCAATTTGATTTTCATCATGATATTCCTTTGAGTGAAAAATCTCCCAAAATATACTTTGTAGATGACTACCCAGTATCATTTTACAAATGCTACCACATTTCTGACATCCACAGCTAGGTTCGAGTTCATAAAAAGTCATTCAGCTTTGTGTGCACCATGAATTAAACATGTCAATACAGCATTTTGCCCTCAAGCTCTCTCACACATTTGCTTTTGCCATGCATCTTGTGGTACTACGTGCCCATGCCACTTTTTGTTTTATTTGGTTTATATAAAAGGTTGCGAGACCAATTAAAGAGTACAGAGGTGTCGTTGCCAGCAGGAATTGCTGATTGCGATGACACAAGCTTTGCCAATGGGATAGCTGTTGTTACAACACAGCATCTGTGAATGACAAATGAATATCTGGTTCTGGATAATGTATGCACACGTGACTCCAAGCTGCAGAACATGGGTTCAAATCTCAGCCCAGTTCTAAACGGTCACCCTGGTCTTTTGCAGGCAGGGTGACACAATGTCCATGACATCTCTCGGATGGAAGTTGGACTGTCGGTGTGCACTCTCAGGCCTGGGGATTTCAGATCTCATCGGTAACCGTTTTTCGGTTCTGTGATTTAAGTTTACGGGAACCGATGGGAAACAAAATTCCGGTTCCGTGCCCAAACCTAATGGGAAACGATTTTTTTTTCCTTTAGAATTTGTAAAGCAAAACATTTGTAATACAAAATTAAAAATGTCGTCTCCAATAATAAATCCTGTCATTTACATGTATGCAATGTAATTAACGCATGTTCATTATTGAGGTTGATGTTTATTATCAGAGAAGAGCAAATTCTGTCAATTTGATGGGCTTATCCTGTTTTAAAACTATTACTACATTTTCGTTCATTTTTTAAATGTCAATGATATTGTATATATTTATTATTTATGGACTATTGTTGTTGTAAACTGTTATCAATCTTTGTTTTAATATTGAAATTATTTGCATTTAGCAAAGTAATGTAGGCCGCCCCAGGACTGATATAGGCCTAAGTATTTGTTAAATAAATTCTGGATTGGAACAAATGTACTGCAGTAGGTTCGGTTGTCAGTGTCTCCCTTTACCTTGTGAACATAGGTCACGCCGTTCACGTAGTTTACAATTGCCGTCAGTGGTGGACTGCTTATGCCCCGGCGCGATGCCTCCTTCCGTATGCCTGTGAAATGAGTAGCACATACTTTGCAGCAAAGCAATGTGACCAAGCCTTCCCCCATTGCATTCCGCTTCAAAATCGTCGCTGAATGACCATTTTCGTAATGTTTTTAAGGCGACATTTTCGGGGTTTTTTTCCACTTAGCAACGGATGCCATTTTGAAAAGGAAGTCTGATTTAGACTGATGCGCATGTCCATCAAAGCGGAAGTCATATCGCGAACCTGAATGTGGGAAACTACATGCTATCTGCTTTGCCGGCCTAATTTTGTTGGAAATAAAACTTAAACTTCTAAAACTTAACTTCTAAAACTTAACTTAACAGCTAAAAGCTGCAAATCACACGTGAAGGTAAATACGACATCTTTTTGCCTTACACTGCCTTTCTGCGATGGGAAACGTACTTTCGGTTCCGTGTTTTTGCTATCACGTTACCGACAACGATCGTTTCCGTGAAATCCGCAGGCCTGACTTCATTCAAGACGGGCCAAAATCGTTCCCTGGCTGACCCCACAAGAGGTTGGGAATAATTGGTCGACAAATGCCATGGTTCAGACTGATGCCATGATGGTTGGTGTGCAAGGCTGGATTCCAGCACACAGATATTCCAAACTTGGAAACAACACATTGAATTCTGAAATTGCACTCTAAATCTGCAAGGTTGCAAGTTCAATTTCGACTCTGGCCGAGTCATACCAAAGACTAAGAAGTGGTATGTGCTGCTCCATTGCTTGACACTCAGCATTTAGAGGATAGAGCACAGACAAACCCCATGATTGGAATTATTTAAGGGGATTTTTTTTTCTTGAAAAGCAACAAATTATATATATAAAAAAGACGCTGATCAATGAGAGAAACGTCTGCATTAGATGGCACCACTGGCATCGTGTTTTCTGGAAAGTACAGTAATTCACACCTATAGTCAATGGCAGTGTTTGTCTGGTCCAGGCTTTTGTTATCTAGTGTCTATCTGTATTTGTGGAACAGTTCTTCTGTATACGTGTGTAAGAGAGAATATAAGTGAAGAGAGAAGGTAAAGAGTGTTGGTTGGGCGGTGGAGGTGAGGGTGGGGGGTGTGGGGGGGGGGGGGGTGGGGAGGATAGAGTGGGGGAAGAGAGGGGGAGGGACACAGAGAGTGGAGGGACACAGAGAGTGGAGGGACAGAGAGTGGAGGGACACAGAGAGTGGAGGGATACAGAGAGAGTGTACCTTTTGCGTGTCCCTCGGGAGATTATCGGTGTTAATCTTTCATACCTGTAAAAAATAGTCGAGTATTTCGTGCCACGTGGCCTAGTTGTCGAAGCTTCCGACCTTGAGGCCTGGTTCTCTCCGGGCATCCAAAGTGGTTATTTTTTCATTCGTGTGTTTGTCAAATTTCAACTCGTTATTTTATCGTCCATGCGTTATTGTTTGTTTATAGTTAGTTTTGGTTTGAATTTCCTGTAACTCGTAATTAATTAATCGTGTTCTGCTCCACGTGTGCGGCCTTGTACCCCCGTCGGTTTGTTTACTTAAGTCCCCAACATCGTGTTTTGCTTGGCGCTTAGTTTTTTCCCTTCTACCCCGAACATAATACTCTTTGTCTAACGTTTTAAATACGTTTATTTAAAATACCCCCACCCCCCAAAAAAAACAAACAAAAAAAATAACCAAAAACATTTATTTTCCTTTCTCCACGTGTGCTTTGTCTCATCCTGTACCTTCTGTCCAGGTGTGCTGTTCGCCCCGCCCCCATTATCTCCTTGCCATCCACCTTTTGCCCTGTCCACGTGACTCGTGGTGGTCCCTCTCGGCTCTCCCCCCCGTTGGTACTTTGTGCATATAATATAATATTG
Source organism: Myxine glutinosa (assembly GCF_964187855.1). NCBI lineage: Eukaryota > Metazoa > Chordata > Myxini > Myxiniformes > Myxinidae > Myxine > Myxine glutinosa. The sequence continues at coordinate 138,452,453 of NC_136263.1, forward strand.
TTTACGGTTCTGTTTTAATATTATTTAAATATGTATAAACTTTCTCCCCTTCAGTGTTTTATTCAGTGGTATATTACAACATGCTGTTTTTCTTCCTTATTTAAAAGGCTTTTTTAAAATTCCTCTCCATCTCATTCCACGTCAAAAAAAAGAAATTCAATCTCTTATACGTCTCCCTCACTACATGGTCTAAATCATGGTCTAAATTCACATTCATTCCACCCCTCCTCCATCGTTCTGAATCGGATTGCTAACTTGAAAATCACAACAAACCCAATTTGTTATCAATGTTCGTCTTTCATTAATCATCCACTTTCGAAACTCCCCTCTTGCCCCTCCCCTCCAAATCCCCCCCCTTGCACCTACACTCCTAAACTCCCCCCTTGCCCTTCCCCTCCTAAACTTCCCCCTTGCCCCTCCCCTCCAAATCCCCCCCCTTGCCCTTACACTCCCCCCTTGCCCCTCCACTCCTAAACTCCCCCCTTGCCCCTCCCCTCCTAAACTCCCCCCTCACTTCTCCCCTTCAAAACTACCCCCCCCCCAACCCTCCCATTCAAATCTCCCCCCATACCATTCCTCTCCAATTCTCCCTCCTCCCCAAAGCTCCTCCTCCCCACTTCATCTCCCTTCTATCTCATACCTCCACCCCCCCCCCCCCCAACCTTCTACTTTCCTCTGCCGCCCCTCAAACAACCCTTCAATGTGCCTCATCCCTTCACCATCAAACCTTTCATCCTCCTCATACTTCCCTTTCTTGGAACTCTTCTGTAATCTCTGACACACTATCAACTGCTCTTCCTACCTCCCCCTCTCATCTTTCATCTTACCCTACTCCTCCCCTGTCCTGTCCTGTACCCGATGCTCCCCCTCTCTCTTCATTAAAGGTATGGACCTCAAACATCCGGGGCCTTCGCTCAAACCTGACTGATCTCTCCATACAGGTTGCTTCTGACAATCCAGACTTGATCTGCTTAACAGAGACTTTCCTCCTTCAAGATGTCTCTGATTCCCTTATCTCTTTCTGGTTACTCCCTCCTCCGGTATGATGGACCTGAGCCTCGTCCTGGTGGTGGGGTGGCTATCTTTATCAAAAACTCTTCCTCACTCTCCTTGCACTGCCCTCTCCTCCTCACACCCAGGAGTACCTCTGGCTACGGCTTCCTCTCCGCTCCCACCTTTTGTTCATATGTGTTCTGTACCGTCCTCCAAACAGTGATGACTCCATTTACATTTCACTGTCTGACAAAATGGACCAACTTCTATCCACTCATCCCAACTCTCTCTTCCTCATATGTGGTGACTTCAACTGTCATCATGCCAGCTGGTTGGGTGTGGGTTCCTCTCTCACCAGTCATGGCACATCAGCAAAGGATTTCTGTGACTCACTGGGATTGACACAATCTGTCAATTTCCCGACCCAGATCTCAGCCAATGGAGTATCTTCTCTTCTAGACTTGGTTATGACAAACTTCCCTGCTAATGTTTGCTGCTCTTCTTCTGCTCCAATCGGTTCTTCTGATCATGTGCTTGTCAAAGTGAACATCTCTGGCCATTCTCAGAGAGCCTCCTCAGCGTCGACGAGTCTGGCATTTCACTCAGGCCGACTGGGACGGTCTTCAAGCAGCCATCAATCGTCTGGATTGGTCTCCCATCTCCACTGCCTGACATCAATTCTTCCTGGGAATTCTTCCAAAGCAAACTGCTCTCTCTCATGCACAGATTTATCCCATCTCGTCTTCAGTTGTTTTACCATTCCTCCCGTCCATGGTACACTGAATCTTGTGGTGAGGCAGTTGCCCTGAAACAACTTGCCTTTGCCTCTTGGAAGGCTAATCCAACTGAAGGCAATCTCATTTCCTTCCACCAAGCTCAGAACAAGTGTGTCTACCCTCAGGAGTGCCAGGAAGCACTATCTCTCCACACTCAAGATTGAACTCTCAAACCTGTCTCCTTCCTCCAAATCCTGGTGGCGTCTGGTCAAATCCGTTTCTGGTGGTTGTTCCCCCTCCATCCCCTCCCTTACCTCAAATGGCCACACAGTTGACATCGCACGTGACAAAGCCGAATGCCTCAACATCTTTAGTCCCAAACCCATCTGTCTGTTCCCACCTTTCCCAGTCGAACCCAACTGCTCCTGGACTTTGTGTCCTCTCCTGACAAGGTGGAGGAGTTTTTGTCTAACCTAGACTCTGATTCTGCAACTGGACCAGACGGCATCAGCCCACGGGTCCTAAAATCCTGCTCTGCCGCTCTATCTCACCCTCTCTCTGTTCTTTTCACCCTCTTTTGCTCAAGGTCATCTGCCAGCATCCTGGAAATCAGCAACCATTACCGCTTTACACAAAAAGGTGCAAAAATAGATCCTTGCAACTACAGACCAATCAGCCTGCACCCAATTATCAGCAAAGTCATGGAATCCATCATTGCATCGGATATGAAATCTTTCCTCTTCTCCAATGGCTTGATCTCTGATCATCAATTTGGTTTCAGACCAGGTCACTCTACTCTGGACATGCTGCTTCTGCTTTCTCAACAATGGATGGAGGTCCTCAATGCCAAACAGGAAATCAGAGCTGTCTCCCTTGACATATCACGTGCCTTCGATACGGTCTGGCACCCAGCTCTGCTCACCAAACTCTCCTCCTATGGTATCCATAGAAATCTCCATGCATGGCTTGCAGACCTCCTCTCTGGTCGTAGTCAACGTGTGGCCCTGAATGGATTTCTCTCATCTCCCCTTCCTGTTCAGGCTGGAGTTCCCCAAGGCAGTGTTCTGGGCCCTGTGCTTTTTCTGGTCTTTATCAATGATCTCTCTGACTCTCTGGAAAATCCTCTCTATCTCTTTGCTGATGACTCCACTCTCTGCCGCTCCATTCCTCTTCCCTCAGATCGGCAGTCTGCAGCCTCCTCACTCTCTGAAGACTTGGACAAAATCAGACTGGTCAAACAAGTGGAACATGTCTTTCAATCCTGACAAATCTCACACTCTTACTATGTCTCTCCGAAAAGATCGACTGGACAACCCTCCCATCGACTTTCTCAACAATCCTCTCCAAGAAGTTCTGTCGCTCAAGCTTTTGGGTCTCACTATCTGCCATGATCTTTCTTGGGAAAACCACATTTCCAAGCTGGCCTCCAAAGCCAGTCGCCGACTGGGCATCCTCCGTCGTGCGAAGTCCTTCCTCGGCACACCTGAGCTCCTCACCACATACAAGGCTTTCATCCGCAGCTCAATGGAATACTGTTCTCCCCTATGGGCCGGTGCTCCTGCCTCACACCTAGCTCGGTTTCACGCTGTTGAAACCAAAGCTTTCAGAATTATTGGAATCTCCCGTGATGAAGCTATCTCTGAGGGCCTTTCACTCACTCACCGCAGGCAGGTAGGTGGTCTTTCTGTCTTCTACCGACTCCTCTCCGGCCTTGCTCCCCCAGCTCTCTGTGCTCTGTCCCCCAAATATTCCTACAGGTCGCACAAGATCTGCCAGCAACCCTCTGATGGTTAAACTGCCGAAATCTCGGCTCTCTGCTCACCATCACTTTCATTCCTCTTTTCTCCCGCCTCTGGAACAAACTCCCACACTCCCTTCAATCCCTCTCCTCCCTCCAGGTCTTTAAAACAGCTGTTCACCACCATCTCTTATCTTCCCCCATCCATAACCTTGATCTTTTCTACCCCCACTAATTCACCCCAGATCCACCTTGTTTGAAATTCCAACTTCTTTCCTGGAAGTCCTGGCAGTGTCCATATGTTTTATACCTCTCCCACCCCCCCCCTTCCCATGCCCCCCCCCCCAAAGACCTCTCCCTCCCACAGATCTCTCGATGTCTCCATGTCTCTTCTGCTCTCAAATGTTGTTTGTGTCCTTCCCCATCTTGTCCACCGCTCCCGATGTTATATGTTTTCTGTGTCGGTTTGTTTTTCTGTGTGATTAATGTTCGCTCTTTCACGAGCCTCGATCTTGTATACAAAAAAAAAAAAAGGGGGGGGAAGGGAGAGGGAAATGACATGGAGGGGGAAGTGAGAGATAGAGAGGTAAGAGAGAAGGAAGTGAGATAGAGGGGGGAAGGGGAGAGAGATAGAGGGGGAGTGGGGGGGCTTGAGGAGGGAAAAATAAGTCAAAGTTGGCTCATTTCTAACCCAGCTTGCATTGCAGAACACTCTGCCTGCTCATGTATGTAAACGTTAAAATTGCACCCCAAAAACTGTGCACATTTTCATATTTAAACAAATCAATTTCCCCCACACGGTTCTTCAAAACATTGACCTCGTTTCACAATTTGATGTCTGTGCTCTTTATAGAATAATTCAACACTTAAAAATAGTTTTCTGTACTACTTAACCAAAGGCAAATGCTGAAAATGCAAATTTTATATTATACACAAAGAATTAAGTTAAGCACCCCTACACAACGAATTAAGGTAAGCACCCCCTAATATATATTCTTTGTGTATATGTATACATTGGCATATATTCTAAGGTATGTGAGATCAAATAATGATTGGTATGACATTAGCAATTATCCATTGATGAAATTGAGTGATCAAAGTGAAAAAAAGTGATCGGTTGAGTCAGTGATCCGATCACGTGGGTCCTACACACGTTATTGACGCAAAGATCGCTAGAGGTCTTCTCAGAACAATGACTGTACGTTAGAAAACATAAACGTCATCCACACTGTCCGTGATGGACCTATAGCTCCATACTTAAATTGAGGTGAAAATATGCCTAAAATTCCCAAAAAATTTCACCTTAAATTATTCAGAATAAAATATTGAAAACGGCATGATTGTTATGTTTTTATGTGACCATAATATCACTTCTCCAGAAAATATAGCAATATCATGGGTATATTACACTGTTTTGACGACAACAAACTTGTAATGTGCGAGGTTGTAAAAAAACGGGGGGGGTGCTTAACTTAATTCTTTGTGTATACATTAAAAAAAAAAAAACACAAAAACAACCCCCAACTTCTCCCCACCCTTCATCGGTGTCATATTTACCTCCACCACTGAAAAACATATGGAGGTTGTTTTCACCCATTTGTCTCTGCCTGTGAGCAGCACATCTGAGCTATGGACGGAGTTGGACATAACTTGGCAGACAGGTGGTTGGGTGTGTGCCAATAAATAATTGATTAGATTTTGGTGAAGATCGGGATATGATCTTTTTTTTTTTTGATTCTTCACCAGTGAGAGATGGGGACAAAACGATATATATATAGCATGATGTTTCAAAACGTTAGGGACGAGTTATGATGAGACTAGGTGGATGAGTTAAGGGCCTATCTCATTGGCGGAGACGACTGCCGCGACTGATTAGTCGCGGCAACTCGGGAGACCAAAAAATGGCTTGCGCTCTCACCAAGGCGACGCCAGGGCGATGATATTCATCACTACTCCTTTCGCTACATTTTTTACATTTTTTTGCATGTATTTATTTTAATGCAATTAAATATAAATTCAATGCAATTTAAATATACACACATGTAGGTAGGGGCTTCTTGATCTCCTCGAAGATGTTCTGCATATCAACAAGGAAGGTTTCAACCGCTGCTTTCTTGTATTGGTTATCTTTGTATCTTGCATACGATTTATCGTAAAATTCCAGATGATCCTCCCAGAAGTCAGCCATTGCCTCTTGATGCCCCTCTTTCCAATCATATTGTTTTCTAGTCGGATCGCCGCTGGAACCATGTTCCTCATCTTCTCTAGCATCAACTGCTGCCTCAGCATCCACAAACTGCGCTGAAGCTGCTACAACTGCTTCATCCTCCTCCTTCTTGCCCTTCCAGCCCCCACTGCCCTTGCTGGAGACTGGAAAAAATCTCCCCAAAAAATCGAACATGTTTGAATTTCCCGCGACTTCCCGGAGACCCGGCTAGTCTCCAGGAGATGTCACGTTGCGGAGACGAGTCGCCACCAGGTCGCCACCTAGTCTCCAGGCCAATGAGATAGGCCCTTTAGTTAGGTGACGAGAAAAAGCCGATTGGATTTTGGTTTAGATACGGATGGTCCGGCCTAGCAGTGGGATACAAAACGTAAATTGCTCAGCCTGGGGGAGGTAGGCGCTCTCGCGAGTGCCTTCCTAGTTCATACCTGTGACCAATCGAGGAGGCCTGCAGTCATTTGCCCTGTCTGGTTGCAGTCATCATCAATCGCCTAAAAGGCAAAGCCAAACATCTCAAATGCAATGAATATCAAGAATAGTGTTGTTCATCATATTTTCAGCATCTACAAGCAGTAGTGTTGGACATTCGTGTTTCAAAAGAAATCACGTGCTCCAAAAGTCTTCGTATATTCAGTCTACATCCTTTTCTTCACCTTCACTAGCTCTCTAATGCCAAATCATAAATACCTTCCCAATGCACCAAGCAAAGTTAAAACAAACAAACAAAAAAAACATGTCTAATTAAATAAATGCAAACGCAACCACTGCAAGTTCACCAAATAAATCATACCACACACACACACCTGCTTCCCCAGTAAAACCAGGCCAACGTCCTCCTTTTTGACCAGGGCAGCTAAGATCTTGGACACCTGCAATGGTCCCAACTCGTCATTTTCAGATACCTCCACGTGAATGCCACGATCAGCACCTATAGCCAGAGCGGTCCGAATCACCTCCTGCACAAAGGTAAACAAGTTGCAAGGACAGCAGCCGCCAGGTTATCTCGTTTGGGATGGATTCCTGACGGAGGTGCATCATTAAGCGGAGACAAAAAGCCAGCGGCCACATGCCGGTACTGCACACATTGCAAATTAGAGATCGTAAGTTACCATTTGATATTAAAATAAAACAAAGTTTACCAGTTCCTCAAAGTTGCTATTTCCTGATTTCCACAACCTATGAAGCTTGGTGTAATCCACCTTACAAACTGACCTGATTAAGAGACAGATCTGAATATTTCAAGTCGTGCAACAGCGTAATAATAATAAAATAATCACAATCTCACGATAGGCAGGACACACGCGCAATTTACAGGACACACCCCAACAACAATGAGAATGGACAACTATTGGGGACGTCTTCGTGGTGATTGTACCACCAATGCAAGTCGGGGGCCAAACCTTCCCCATTCTTCCCTGCTGCCAGGATTCGTCAGGGCAGCGCGGTCATGGTCAATGTCGATCGGTCCTCATGTACCGGCCTCTGCCTCTTACCTTCCTGTCTCTTCTTCTTCTCTAACTTTGTCGTGGCCCTGACTTTGTAAGGACGGGTACACCCTCGTAGATGTGGGGAGCACTCCTGGGAGATCGATCGACTGTCTCCGTACTGCAGGCTTCGAGAGAACTGTCTGGGGCTACACAACAACAACAACGACGGCACTCAATAGAGAGCATTTTTCTGTCAGGCTGAACAGTTTATGTTTTGTATCCACCGATAGGCCGGATCTGGATTCGGACCTGAACCAAAATCTAATCGGCTTGTTCTCGTCACCGAACCAACTCGTCCATCTAGTTTTGGCACAAGTTATCCACAACGTTTTGAAATATCATGTTATATATATCGTTTTTGGCCCTATCTCTCAATGGTGAAGATATACTTCGAATTAAATAATTATCGTATCTGAAGCCACATTCAGATCTTCACCCAAATTGAATCAATTCGTCCTTGTCACACACACAACCTGTCCATGAAGTTGCCACCGAATCCGTCCACAACTTTTTGAGATATCCTGTTCACATCACAAACAGACAGCGGTGAAAACAATGTCCATCCACTTTCGGTGGCAGAGGTCACAAGGGGCCTGACGGGAAGACTGGGGTGGGGGTATGTAGGTCGGGGATCAATGTCCAAGCTGCGACGAGTCGAGTTAAATTAAAACAAACAAAAACACACACACACACACACACACACACACACACACACACACACACACACACACACACACACACACACACACACACACACACACACACACACACACACACACACACACACACACACACACACACACACACACACACACACACACACACACACACACACACACACACACACACACACACACACACACACACACACACTGCCATGTCACCAAAATCGTTTTACATAGACACGTGACTCACCTGGCACTGTTGAGGTCCACAGCTCACGACGATGACCTCCGAGGCCAAGCTCTTCTCCTTGAGACGAACGGCTTCCTCCAGCGCGATCTCGCAGAAAGGGTTCATGGAGTGCTTCACCCCGTCCATCACGACCCCGCTCTTGTCCGGCTTGACACGGACCTGCCAAGGTCATGCCTGTCCATCACATCTTTTACACGTGTCCATCATTGTCCGAGTCGGTGTTTGTAACTCTTCTCACCTTTACGGCGTAGTCGATAACGCGCTTTACACCAACCAGAACACGCAGCGCCATTGCGTCCTCGCAATGTGAATATGACGATTCCTATCCGGGTTCTTCTCCCTTTGTCATTTATCATTTCATTTAATATTTTCCCATTTAACAATGTTCTTCGTAGCTCCTTAAATTCATATTATTAACAGATATGGCCATCATATCGATACTTTAAATAACATACATAACGGTGCAAGACGAAATAAAAGGTAAAAATAACATCGTAGCTGCTCAATACACCACAAAAAAGTACATATATGTACTGTATATATACAATACGTGTATATATATATATATGCACTGTATATATGTATGTATATATATATATATATATATATATATATATATATATATATATATATATATATATATATATATATATATATATATATATATATATATATATATATAATCGTTAGATTAAATAAGACGCGGACGTAGCTTCAGGACGTCGATCTTTAATTGTCGACAAGCTTTCGACCAACAAAGGTCTTCTTCTGACTCAGCCCCAAGTTCAACGGAAGAGTTTCTACTGTTTCTTACAGTTATATATATATATATATATATATATATATATATATATATATATATATATATATATATATATATATATATATATATATTATATGTACTGTATATATATATTATATGTTGTGGCGGGCACAAGGGGCAATAATTCCGCGCACCAGTGGGTGGCGCGAGCGTCCAGGCGGGGACCGAAAGCACATGCCCCGCCTTTCGACCGATCGGCCACGCCCGGGGACTAGGCGTGGCCTCGGCACATATATGCGGGCTCTAAGCTCGAGGCCGCCCAGTGCTGAAGTACGAGCTTTGGAATAAAGACTCTTTGCTATAACAAACGCGTTGTGGCCTACCTCTCTGGCAATCGAGTCGTGCGTGCGCAGCACCACACTGGTGACCCCGCCGTGCTCTTTTGACGGGTCGGGAAACGACCGGCGCTCACATGCGGCCATGAGCGTCGGCCATTCCGGCAGCCTCCTTTTCATCACGGACACCTTGTCCGGGCGCCGTTTTCTTTGCGACACAGGAGCGCAGGTAAGCGTCCTCCCCGCCTCCACGTCCGACAAGCAAACCGCGGGCCGGGGCCCCACTTTGCTTGCGGCCAACAGTACACCCATCCGCACATACGGGAAGCGTTGCCTCTCCCTGAGGTTCGGAGGGCAGCGCTTTCAATGGTCGTTCGTGACCGCCAGAGTGCCAATGGCACTGCTCGGTGCAGACTTCCTATGTGCGAATGGGCTGTTGGTCGACGTGAAGCGCAGACGGCTCATCCAGGCCGAAACCTTTAGCTCGCTCGCTTGTTCGCTGAGCGGCTCGTTGAGCGGCTCACTGAGCGGCTTGCCAAGCGGCTTGCTGGAGGGTTCCGTCCCGGCGAGTTTAGTTTGCACGCTTCCGGCAGCGGATGACTTTACCGCCTCCTCGCCAGTTTCCCGGCCCTCACGAGGCCCACCTTCTCAGCGGTGGCCGTTAAACACGGGGTGGAGCACCATATACCCATGGTCGGGCCGCTGGTCTATGCCCGGGCATGCCGACTCGAGCCCACGAAGCTCGCCATGGCGAAAGCGGAGTTCGCCACGCTGGAGCGGCTGGGGATCGTAGGCGCTCGAACAGCGCTTGGGCTTCTCCTCTGCACATTGTGCCGAAGCCCGGCGGGGGATGGCGGCCGTGCGGGGACTACCGCCATCTCAATGATGCCACCACCCCCGACCGCTACCCGGTCCCACATATCCAGGACTTTTCCGCCCGGTTGGCAAACACGACCGTGTTTTCCAAGGTGGACCTCATCCGGGGTTACCACCAGGTCCCCGTCCAACCGGACGACGTCCCGAAGACAGCCGTCATTACCCCTTTCGGCCTCTTCAAGTTCCTGAGAATGGCTTTCAGGTTGAAGAATGCGGCCCAGGTGTTCCAACGGCTTATGGACAGTGTCTTGCGCGACTTACCTTTCCTGTTTGTCTACCTGGACGACATCCTGGTCGCGAGTGCGTCCTGGGAGGAGCACCTGCTCCACCTCTGCACGGTCTTCGAACGCCTGGGCCAGCATGGCCTAATCATCAACCCCGCCAAGTGCCGTTTCGGCATCGCCACCATCGACCTCTTGGGGCACCGCATCACCAGGCACGGGGCCGTCCCTTTACCGGCCAAGGTGGAGGCGGTCAGGGATTTCCCGCGGCTCCGCACGATCAAGGAGTTCCAGGATTCCTGGGCATGGTAAATTTTTACCACCGCTTCGTGCCCCACGTCACCCAGCTCCTCCGCCCCTTGCACGAGGCCCTCCGGGGCAAGCCGGGCAAAGGTGACATCGCCTGGTCGGAGCCGATGGCCGCGGCGTTTGCAGGCGCGAAGCTGGCCCTGGCCGATGCCACCATGCTGGCGCACCCGGCGCCCGATGCACCGATCGCCCTCACCACCGACGCGTCGGACTATGCGGTGGGCGCGGTGCATGAGCAGTGGGTGCGTGGTGCTTGTCAACCGCTGGCGTTTTTTAGCCGGCACGAACGCCGGCACGAACGCCGCTATAGCACCTTCGACCGCGAGCTGCTCGGGCTCCACCTGGCGGTCCGACACTTCCGCCATCTACTGGAGGGCCGCCCGTTCACGGGTTTCGTCGACCACAAGCCCCTTGTGTTCGCGATGGCCAAGGTGGCCAAGGTCGCCGAGCCATGGTCGGCACGGCAGCAGCGGCACCTCTCTGCCGTGTCCGAGTACACGACGGACATCCGTCACGTGGCGGGTAAAGACAACCCGGTGGCGGATTGCCTTTCCCGGGTCCGTCGTGCACGCGGTCCACCTCGGGGTCGACTATGCCCGGATGGCGGAGGACCAGACCGCCGACCACGGCGTCCAGGCCTTGCGGGCCGCCATCACGGGCCTCCGCGTCACTGAGGTGCCGTTCGATGCCGCGGGCGCGGCCCTCCTATGCGACGTCTCCCTCGGCCGGCCTCGCCCCATCGTGCCCGCTGGCTGGCGGCGCCCAGTTTTCAACGCCATCCACGGCCTGTCCCACCCGGGCACGAAGGCATCCCAGAAGCTCGTCGCGGCGAAGTTCGTCTGGCATGGCCTCCGGAAGGACGTCCGCGACTGGGCCAGGACGTGCCTCGCGTGCCAGCGCGCAAAGATCCACTGCCACACCCAGGCCCCTTTGGCCCCGTTTGCGGTGCCCAAGCGTCGGTTCGACCACATGCACGTCGACTTGGTGGGACCTCTGCCCCCCTCGCGGGGGTTCACCCACCTCCTCACCATGGTGGACCGCACCACACGGTGGCCGGAGGCCATGCCATTGGCGGCGACGTCTGCAGCTGATGTGGCGCAAGCCTTCATCGCCACTTGGGTTGCCCGGTTCGGTGCCCCCTCGGACATCTCGTCCGACCGCGGCCCCAGTTCACCTCGGAGCTCTGGGCCGCGGTGGCGCAAGGGCTCAGGGTGAAACTACACCGCACCACGGCCTACCAGGCCAATAGCCTGTGCGAGCGCTTTCATCGCTCAATGAAGGCCGCGCTCCGGGCCAGCCTCAGCGATGGCGGCAGGGTCGACAAACTCCCCTGGGTCCTGCTGGGCCTCAGGACGGCGCCCAAGGATGACCTGCGCTCATCCTCGGCAGAGCTGGTCTTCGGGCAACCACTGCGGGTACCGGGTGAATTTAGCCCCGACTCCACGGCTCCTTGGTCCGCGGTTTTTCAACACTAACACAAGTGCGAAAAGTGGTTTTTCCACACTAATACAAGTGCAAAAGTGGTTTCCTGCACCAACACAAGTGCGAAAAGTGGTTTTTCAACACTAACACAAGTGCGAAAAGTGGTTTTTCAACACTATCACAAGTGCAAAAAGTGTTTTTTCCACACTAATACAAGTGCAAAAGTGGTTTCCTGCACCAACACAAGTGCGAAAAGTGGTTTTTCAACACTAACACAAGTGCGAAAAGTGGTTTTTCAACACTAACACAAGTGCAAAAAGTGTTTTTTCCACACTAATACAAGTGCAAAAGTGGTTTGCTGCACCAACACAAGTGCGAAAAGTGGTTTTTCAACACTAACACAAGTGCGAAAAGTGGTTTTTCCACACTAACACAAGTGCGAAAAGTGGTTTTTCAACACTATCACAAGTGCAAAAAGTGTTTTTTCCACACTAATACAAGTGCAAAAGTGGTTTCCTGCACCAACACAAGTGCGAAAAGTGGTTTTTCAACACTAACACAAGTGCGAAAAGTGGTTTTTCAACACTAATACAAGTGCAAAAGTGGTTACCTGCACCAACACAAGTGGGAAAAGTGGATTTTCAACACTAACACAAGTGCGAAAAGTGTTTTTTCCACACTAATACAAGTGCAAAAGTGGTTTCCTGCACCAACACAAGTGGGAAAAGTGGATTTTCAACACTAACACAAGTGCGAAAAGTGGTTTTTCAACACTAACACAAGTGCGAAAAGTGGTTTTTCAACACTATCACAAGTGCAAAAAGTGTTTTTTCCACACTAATACAAGTGCAAAAGTGGTTTCCTGCACCAACACAAGTGCGAAAAGTGGTTTTTCAACACTAACACAAGTGCGCAAAGTGGTTTTTCAACACTATCACAAGTGCAAAAAGTGTTTTTTCCACACTAATACAAGTGAAAAAGTGGTTTCCTGCACCAACACAAGTGCGAAAAGTGGTTTTTCAACACTAACACAAGTGCGAAAAGTGGTTTTTCAACACTAACGCAAGTGTAAAAAGTGTTTTTTCCACACTAATACAAGTGCAAAAGTGGTTTCCTGCACCAACACAAGTGCGAAAAGTGGTTTTTCAACACTAACACAAGTGCGAAAAGTGGTTTATCAACACTATCACAAGAGCAAAAAGTGTTTTTTCCACACTAATACAAGTGCAAAAGTGGTTTCCTGCACCAACACAAGTGCGAAAAGTGTTTTTTCAACACTAACACAAGTGCGAAAAGTGGTTTTTCAACACTAACACAAGTGCAAAAAGTGGTTTTTCCACACTAATACAAGTGCAAAAGTGGTTTCCTGCACCAACACAAGTGCGAAAAGTGGTTTTTCAACACTAACACAAGTGCGAAAAGTGGTTTTTCAACACTATCACAAGTGCAAAAAGTGTTTTTTCCACACTAATACAAGTGCAAAAGTGGTTTCCTGCAACAACACAAGTGCGAAAAGTGGGTTTTCAACACTATCACAAGTGCAAAAAGTGTTTTTTCCACACTAATACAAGTGCAAAAGTGGTTTCCTGCACCAACACAAGTGCGAAAAGTGGGTTTTCAACACTATCACAAGTGCAAAAAGTGTTTTTTCCACACTAATACAAGTGCAAAAGTGGTTTCCTGCACCAACACAAGTGCGAAAAGTGGTTTTTCAACACTAACACAAGTGCGAAAGTGGTTTTTCAACACTATCACAAGTGCAAAAAGTGTTTTTTCCACACTAATACAAGTGAAAAAGTGGTTTCCTGCACCAACACAAGTGCGAAAAGTGGTTTTTCAACACTAACACAAGTGCGAAAAGTGGTTTTTCCACACTAACACAAGTGCGAAAAGTGGTTTTTCAACACTAACGCAAGTGCAAAAAGTGGTTTTTCCACACTAATACAAGTGCAAAAGTGGTTTCCTGCACCAACACAAGTGCGAAAAGTGGTTTTTCAACACTAACACAAGTGCGAAAAGTGGTTTTTCAACACTATCACATGTGCAAAAAGTGTTTTTTTCCACACTAATACAAGTGCAAAAGTGGTTTCCTGCACCAACACAAGTGCGAAAAGTGGTTTTTCAACACTAACACAAGTGCGAAAAGTGGTTTTTCAACAATATCACAAGTGCAAAAAGTGTTTTTTCCACACTAATACATGTGCAAAAGTGGTTTCCTGCACCAACACAAGTGCGAAAAGTGGTTTTTCAACACGAACACAAGTGCGAAAAGTGGTTTTTCAACACTAACACAAGTGCGAAAAGTGGTTTTTCAACACTATCACAAGTGCAAAAAGTGTTTTTCCACACTAATACAAGTGCAAAAGTGGTTTGCTGCACCAACACAAGTGTGAAAAGTGGTTTTTCAACACTAAAACAAGTGCGAAAAGTGGTTTTTCCACACTAACACAAGTGCGAAAAGTGGTTTTTCAACACTATCACAATTGCAAAAAGTGTTTTTTCCACACTAATACAAGTGCAAAAGTGGTTTCCTGCACCAACACAAGTGTGAAAAGTGGTTTTTCAACACTAACACAAGTGCGAAAAGTGGTTTTTCAACACTAATACAAGTGCAAAAGTGGTTTCCTGCACCAACACAAGTGGGAAAAGTGGATTTTCAACACTAACACAAGTGCGAAAAGTGTTTTTTCCACACTAATACAAGTGCAAAAGTGGTTTCCTGCACCAACACAAGTGGGAAAAGTGGATTTTCAACACTAACACAAGTGCGAAAAGTGGTTTTTCAACACTAACACAAGTGCGAAAAGTGGTTTTTCAACACTATCACAAGTGCAAAAAGTGTTTTTCCACACTCATACAAGTGCAAAAGTGGTTTCCTGCACCAACACAAGTGCGAAAAGTGGTTTTTCAACACTAACACAAGTGCAAAAAGTGGTTTTTCAACACTATCACAAGTGCAAAAAGTGTTTTTTCCACACTAATACAAGTGAAAAAGTGGTTTCCTGCACCAACACAAGTGCGAAAAGTGGTTTTTCAACACTAACACAAGTGCGAAAAGTGGTTTTTCCACACTAACACAAGTGCGAAAAGTGGTTTTTCAACACTAACGCAAGTGCAAAAAGTGGTTTTTCCACACTAATACAAGTGCAAAAGTGGTTTCCTGCACCAACACAAGTGCGAAAAGTGGTTTTTCAACACTAACACAAGTGCGAAAAGTGGTTTTTCAACACTATCACAAGTGCAAAAAGTGTTTTTTCCACACTAATACAAGTGCAAAAGTGGTTTCCTGCACCAACACAAGTGCGAAAAGTGGTTTTTCAACACTAACACAAGTGCGAAAAGTGGTTTTTCAACACTAACACAAGTGCGAAAAGTGGTTTTTCAACACTATCACAAGTGCAAAAAGTGTTTTTTCCACACTAATACAAGTGCAAAAGTGGTTTCCTGCACCAACACAAGTGCGAAAAGTGTTTTTTCAACACTAACACAAGTGCGAAAAGTGGTTTTTCAACACTAACACAAGTGCGAAAAGTGGTTTTTCCACACTAATACAAGTGCAAAAGTGGTTTCCTGAACCAACACAAGTGCGAAAAGTGGTTTTTCAACACTAACACAAGTGCGAAAAGTGGTTTTTCAACACTATCACAAGTGCAAAAAGTGTTTTTTCCACACTAATACAAGTGCAAAAGTGGTTTGCTGCACCAACACAAGTGCGAAAAGTGGTTTTTCAACACTAACACAAGTGCGAAAAGTGGTTTTTCCACACTAACACAAGTGCGAAAAGTGGTTTTTCAACACTATCACAAGTGCAAAAAGTGTTTTTTCCACACTAATACAAGTGAAAAAGTGGTTTCCTGCACCAACACAAGTGCGAAAAGTGGTTTTTCAACACTAACACAAGTGCGAAAAGTGGTTTTTCCACACTAACACAAGTGCGAAAAGTGGTTTTTCAACACTAACGCAAGTGCAAAAAGTGGTTTTTCCTCACTAATACAAGTGCAAAAGTGGTTTCCTGCACCAACACAAGTGCGAAAAGTGGTTTTTCAACACTAACACAAGTGCGAAAAGTGGTTTTTCAACACTATCACAAGTGCAAAAAGTGTTTTTTCCACACTAATACAAGTGCAAAAGTGGTTTCCTGCACCAACACAAGTGCGAAAAGTGGTTTTTCAACACTAACACAAGTGCGAAAAGTGGTTTTTCAACACTAACACAAGTGCGAAAAGTGGTTTTTCAACACTATCACAAGTGCAAAAAGTGTTTTTTCCACACTAATACATGTGCAAAAGTGGTTTCCTGCAGCAACACAAGTGCGAAAAGTGGTTTTTCAACACTAACACAAGTGTGAAAAGTGGTTTTTCAACACTAACACAAGTGCGAAAAGTGGTTTTTCAACACTATCACAAGTGCAAAAAGTGTTTTTCCACACTAATACAAGTGCAAAAGTGGTTTGCTGCACCAACACAAGTGTGAAAAGTGGTTTTTCAACACTAAAACAAGTGCGAAAAGTGGTTTTTCCACACTAACACAAGTGCGAAAAGTGGTTTTTCAACACTATCACAATTGCAAAAAGTGTTTTTTCCACACTAATACAAGTGCAAAAGTGGTTTCCTGCACCAACACAAGTGCGAAAAGTGGTTTTTCAACACTAACACAAGTGCGAAAAGTGGTTTTTCAACACTAATACAAGTGCAAAAGTGGTTTCCTGCACCAACACAAGTGGGAAAAGTGGATTTTCAACACTAACACAAGTGCGAAAAGTGTTTTTTCCACACTAATACAAGTGCAAAAGTGGTTTCCTGCACCAACACAAGTGGGAAAAGTGGATTTTCAACACTAACACAAGTGCGAAAAGTGGTTTTTCAACACTAACACAAGTGCGAAAAGTGGTTTTTCAACACTATCACAAGTGCAAAAAGTGTTTTTCCACACTCATACAAGTGCAAAAGTGGTTTCCTGCACCAACACAAGTGCGGAAAGTGGTTTTGCAACACTAACACAGTGCGAAAAGTGGTTTTTCAACACTATCACAAGTGCAAAAAGTGTTTTTTCCACACTAATACAAGTGAAAAAGTGGTTTCCTGCACCAACACAAGTGCGAAAAGTGGTTTTTCAACACTAACACAAGTGCGAAAAGTGGTTTTTCCACACTAACACAAGTGCGAAAAGTGGTTTTTCAACACTAACGCAAGTGCAAAAAGTGGTTTTTCCACACTAATACAAGTGCAAAAGTGGTTTCCTGCACCAACACAAGTGCGAAAAGTGGTTTTTCAACACTAACACAAGTGCGAAAAGTGGTTTTTCAACACTATCACAAGTGCAAAAAGTGTTTTTTCCACACTAATACAAGTGCAAAAGTGGTTTCCTGCACCAACACAAGTGCAAAAAGTGGTTTTTCAACACTAACACAAGTGCGAAAAGTGGTTTTTCAACACTAACACAAGTGCGAAAAGTGGTTTTTCAACACTATCACAAGTGCAAAAAGTGTTTTTTCCACACTAATACAAGTGCAAAAGTGGTTTCCTGCACCAACACAAGTGCGAAAAGTGTTTTTTCAACACTAACACAAGTGCGAAAAGTGGTTTTTCAACACTAACACAAGTGCGAAAAGTGGTTTTTCCACACTAATACAAGTGCAAAAGTGGTTTCCTGAACCAACACAAGTGCGAAAAGTGGTTTTTCAACACTAACACAAGTGCGAAAAGTGGTTTTTCAACACTATCACAAGTGCAAAAAGTGTTTTTTCCACACTAATACAAGTGCAAAAGTGGTTTGCTGCACCAACACAAGTGCGAAAAGTGGTTTTTCAACACTAACACAAGTGCGAAAAGTGGTTTTTCCACACTAACACAAGTGCGAAAAGTGGTTTTTCAACACTATCACAAGTGCAAAAAGTGTTTTTTCCACACTAATACAAGTGAAAAAGTGGTTTCCTGCACCAACACAAGTGCGAAAAGTGGTTTTTCAACACTAACACAAGTGCGAAAAGTGGTTTTTCCACACTAACACAAGTGCGAAAAGTGGTTTTTCAACACTAACGCAAGTGCAAAAAGTGGTTTTTCCTCACTAATACAAGTGCAAAAGTGGTTTCCTGCACCAACACAAGTGCGAAAAGTGGTTTTTCAACACTAACACAAGTGCGAAAAGTGGTTTTTCAACACTATCACAAGTGCAAAAAGTGTTTTTTCCACACTAATACAAGTGCAAAAGTGGTTTCCTGCACCAACACAAGTGCGAAAAGTGGTTTTTCAACACTAACACAAGTGCGAAAAGTGGTTTTTCAACACTAACACAAGTGCGAAAAGTGGTTTTTCAACACTATCACAAGTGCAAAAAGTGTTTTTTCCACACTAATACATGTGCAAAAGTGGTTTCCTGCAGCAACACAAGTGCGAAAAGTGGTTTTTCAACACTAACACAAGTGTGAAAAGTGGTTTTTCAACACTAACATAAGTGCGAAAAGTGGTTTTTCAACACTATCACAAGTGCAAAAAGTGTTTTTCCACACTAATACAAGTGCAAAAGTGGTTTGCTGCACCAACACAAGTGTGAAAAGTGGTTTTTCAACACTAAAACAAGTGCGAAAAGTGGTTTTTCCACACTAACACAAGTGCGAAAAGTGGTTTTTCAACACTATCACAATTGCAAAAAGTGTTTTTTCCACACTAATACAAGTGCAAAAGTGGTTTCCTGCACCAACACAAGTGCGAAAAGTGGTTTTTCAACACTAACACAAGTGCGAAAAGTGGTTTTTCAACGCTAATACAAGTGCAAAAGTGGTTTCCTGCACCAACACAAGTGGGAAAAGTGGATTTTCAACACTAACACAAGTGCGAAAAGTGTTTTTTCCACACTAATACAAGTGCAAAGTGGTTTCCTGCACCAACACAAGTGGGAAAAGTGGATTTTCAACACTAACACAAGTGCGAAAAGTGGTTTTTCAACACTAACACAAGTGCAAAAAGTGCTTTTTCAACACTATCACAAGTGCAAAAAGTGTTTTTCCACACTCATACAAGTGCAAAAGTGGTTTCCTGCACCAACACGAGTGCGAAAGTGGTTTTTCAACACTAACACAAGTGCGAAAAGTGGTTTTTCAACACTATCACAAGTGCAAAAAGTGTTTTTTCCACACTAATACAAGTGAAAAAGTGGTTTCCTGCACCAACACAAGTGCGAAAAGTGGTTTTTCAACACTAACACAAGTGCGAAAAGTGGTTTTTCCACACTAACACAAGTGCGAAAAGTGGTTTTTCAACAATAACACAAGTGCAAAAAGTGGTTTTTCCACACTAATACAAGTGCAAAAGTGGTGTCCTGCACCAACACAAGTGCGAAAAGTGGTTTTTCAACCCTAACACAAGTGCGAAAAGTGGTTTTTCAACACTATCACAAGTGCAAAAAGTGTTTTTTCCACACTAATACAAGTGCAAAAGTGGTTTCCTGCACCAACACAAGTGCGAAAAGTGGTTTTTCAACACTAACACAAGTGCGAAAAGTGGTTTTTCAACACTAACACAAGTGCGAAAAGTGGTTTTTCAACACTATCACAAGTGCAAAAAGTGTTTTTTCCACACTAATACAAGTGCAAAAGTGGTTTCCTGCACCAACACAAGTGCGAAAAGTGTTTTTTCAACACTAACACAAGTGCGAAAAGTGGTTTTTCAACACTAACACAAGTGCGAAAAGTGGTTTTTCCACACTAATACAAGTGCAAAAGTGGTTTCCTGCACCAACACAAGTGCGAAAAGTGGTTTTTCAACACTAACACAAGTGCGAAAAGTGGTTTTTCAACACTATCACAAGTGCAAAAAGTGTTTTTTCCACACTAATACAAGTGCAAAAGTGGTTTGCTGCACCAACACAAGTGCGAAAAGTGGTTTTTAAACACTAACACAAGTGCGAAAAGTGGTTTTTCCACACTAACACAAGTGCAAAAAGTGGTTTTTCAACACTATCACAAGTGCAAAAAGTGTTTTTTCCACACTAATACAAGTGCAAAAGTGGTTTCCTGCACCAACACAAGTGCGAAAAGTGTTTTTTCAACACTAACACAAGTGCGAAAAGTGGGTTTTCAACACTATCACAAGTGCAAAAAGTGTTTTTTCCACACTAATACAAGTGCAAAAGTGGTTTCCTGCACCAACACAAGTGCGAAAAGTGGTTTTTCAACACTAACACAAGTGCGAAAAGTGGTTTTTCAACACTATCACAAGTGCAGAAAGTGTTTTTTCCACACTAATACAAGTGAAAAAGTGGTTTCCTGCACCAACACAAGTGCGAAAAGTGGTTTTTCAACACTAACACAAGTGCGAAAAGTGGTTTTTCCACACTAACACAAATGCGAAAAGTGGTTTTTCAACACTAACGCAAGTGCAAAAAGTGGTTTTTCCACACTAATACAAGTGCAAAAGTGGTTTCCTGCACCAACACGAGTGCGAAAAGTGGTTTTTCAACACTAACACAAGTGCGAAAAGTGGTTTTTCAACACTATCACAAGTGCAAAAAGTGTTTTTTCCACACGAATACAAGTGCAAAAGTGGTTTCCTGCACCAACACAAGTGCGAAAAGTGGTTTTTCCACACTAACACAAGTGCGAAAAGTGGTTTTTCAACACTAACGCAAGTGCAAAAAGTGGTTTTTCCACACTAATACAAGTGCAAAAGTGGTTTCCTGCACCAACACAAGTGCGAAAAGTGGTTTTTCAACACTAACACAAGTGCGAAAAGTGGTTTTTCAACACTAACACAAGTGCGAAAAGTGGTTTTTCAACACTAACACAAGTGCGAAAAGTGGTTTTTCAACACTATCACAAGTGCAAAAAGTGTTTTTTCCACACTAATACAAGTGCAAAAGTGGTTTGCTGCACCAACACAAGTGCGAAAAGTGGTTTTTCAACACTAACACAAGTGCGAAAAGTGGTTTTTCAACACTAACACAAGTGCGAAAAGTGGTTTTTCAACACTATCACAAGTGCAAAAAGTGTTTTTTCCACACTAATACAAGTGCAAAAGTGGTTTCCTGCACCAACACAAGTGCGAAAAGTGGTTTTTCAACACTAACACAAGTGTGAAAAGTGGTTTTTCAACACTAATACAAGTGCAAAAGTGGTTCCCTGCACCAACTCAAGTGGGAAAAGTGGATTTTCAACACTAACACAAGTGCGAAAAGTGTTTTTTCCACACTAATACAAGTGCAAAAGTGGTTTCCTGCACCAACACAAGTGGGAAAAGTGGATTTTCAACACTAACACAAGTGCGAAAAGTGGTTTTTCAACACTAACACAAGTGCGAAAAGTGGTTTTTCAACACTACCACAAGTGCAAAAAGTGTTTTTTCCACAGTAATACAAGTGCAAAAGTGGTTTGCTGCACCAACACAAGTGCGAAAAGTGGTTTTTAAACACTAACACAAGTGCGAAAAGTGGTTTTTCCACACTAACACAAGTGCAAAAAGTGGTTTTTCAACACTAATACAAGTGCAAAAGTGGTTTCCTGCACCAACACAAGTGCGAAAAGTGGTTTTTCAACACTAACACAAGTGCGAAAAGTGGGTTTTCAACACTATCACAAGTGCAAAAAGTGTTTTTTCCACACTAATACAAGTGCAAAAGTGGTTTCCTGCACCAACACAAGTGCGAAAAGTGGTTTTTCAACACTAACACAAGTGCGAAAAGTGGGTTTTCAACACTATCACAAGTGCAAAAAGTGTTTTTTCCACACTAATACAAGTGCAAAAGTGGTTTCCTGCACCAACACAAGTGCGAAAAGTGGTTTTTCAACACTAACACAAGTGCGAAAAGTGGTTTTTCAACACTATCGCAAGTGCAGAAAGTGTTTTTTCCACACTAATAAAGTGAAAAAGTGGTTTCCTGCACCAACACAAGTGCGAAAAGTGGTTTTTCAACACTAACACAAGTGCGAAAAGTGGTTTTTCCACACTAACACAAATGCGAAAAGTGGTTTTTCAACACTAACGCAAGTGCAAAAAGTGGTTTTTCCACACTAATACAAGTGCAAAAGTGGTTTCCTGCACCAACACGAGTGCGAAAAGTGGTTTTTCAACACTAACACAAGTGCGAAAAGTGGTTTTTCAACACTATCACAAGTGCAAAAAGTGTTTTTTCCACACGAATACAAGTGCAAAAGTGGTTTCCTGCACCAACACAAGTGCGAAAAGTGGTTTTTCCACACTAACACAAGTGCGAAAAGTGGTTTTTCAACACTAACGCAAGTGCAAAAAGTGGTTTTTCCACACTAATACAAGTGCAAAAGTGGTTTCCTGCACCAACACAAGTGCGAAAAGTGGTTTTTCAACACTAACACAAGTGCGAAAAGTGGTTTCCTGCACCAACACAAGTGCGAAAAGTGGTTTTTCAACACTAACACAAGTGCGAAAAGTGGTTTTTCAACACTAACACAAGTGCGAAAAGTGGTTTTTCAACACTATCACAAGTGCAAAAAGTGTTTTTTCCACACTAATACATGTGCAAAAGTGGTTTCCTGCAGCAACACAAGTGCGAAAAGTGGTTTTTCAACACTAACACAAGTGTGAAAAGTGGTTTTTCAACACTAACATAAGTGCGAAAAGTGGTTTTTCAACACTATCACAAGTGCAAAAAGTGTTTTTCCACACTAATACAAGTGCAAAAGTGGTTTGCTGCACCAACACAAGTGTGAAAAGTGGTTTTTCAACACTAAAACAAGTGCGAAAAGTGGTTTTTCCACACTAACACAAGTGCGAAAAGTGGTTTTTCAACACTATCACAATTGCAAAAAGTGTTTTTTCCACACTAATACAAGTGCAAAAGTGGTTTCCTGCACCAACACAAGTGCGAAAAGTGGTTTTTCAACACTAACACAAGTGCGAAAAGTGGTTTTTCAACGCTAATACAAGTGCAAAAGTGGTTTCCTGCACCAACACAAGTGGGAAAAGTGGATTTTCAACACTAACACAAGTGCGAAAAGTGTTTTTTCCACACTAATACAAGTGCAAAGTGGTTTCCTGCACCAACACAAGTGGGAAAAGTGGATTTTCAACACTAACACAAGTGCGAAAAGTGGTTTTTCAACACTAACACAAGTGCAAAAAGTGCTTTTTCAACACTATCACAAGTGCAAAAAGTGTTTTTCCACACTCATACAAGTGCAAAAGTGGTTTCCTGCACCAACACGAGTGCGAAAGTGGTTTTTCAACACTAACACAAGTGCGAAAAGTGGTTTTTCAACACTATCACAAGTGCAAAAAGTGTTTTTTCCACACTAATACAAGTGAAAAAGTGGTTTCCTGCACCAACACAAGTGCGAAAAGTGGTTTTTCAACACTAACACAAGTGCGAAAAGTGGTTTTTCCACACTAACACAAGTGCGAAAAGTGGTTTTTCAACAATAACACAAGTGCAAAAAGTGGTTTTTCCACACTAATACAAGTGCAAAAGTGGTGTCCTGCACCAACACAAGTGCGAAAAGTGGTTTTTCAACCCTAACACAAGTGCGAAAAGTGGTTTTTCAACACTATCACAAGTGCAAAAAGTGTTTTTTCCACACTAATACAAGTGCAAAAGTGGTTTCCTGCACCAACACAAGTGCGAAAAGTGGTTTTTCAACACTAACACAAGTGCGAAAAGTGGTTTTTCAACACTAACACAAGTGCGAAAAGTGGTTTTTCAACACTATCACAAGTGCAAAAAGTGTTTTTTCCACACTAATACAAGTGCAAAAGTGGTTTCCTGCACCAACACAAGTGCGAAAAGTGTTTTTTCAACACTAACACAAGTGCGAAAAGTGGTTTTTCAACACTAACACAAGTGCGAAAAGTGGTTTTTCCACACTAATACAAGTGCAAAAGTGGTTTCCTGCACCAACACAAGTGCGAAAAGTGGTTTTTCAACACTAACACAAGTGCGAAAAGTGGTTTTTCAACACTATCACAAGTGCAAAAAGTGTTTTTTCCACACTAATACAAGTGCAAAAGTGGTTTGCTGCACCAACACAAGTGCGAAAAGTGGTTTTTAAACACTAACACAAGTGCGAAAAGTGGTTTTTCCACACTAACACAAGTGCAAAAAGTGGTTTTTCAACACTATCACAAGTGCAAAAAGTGTTTTTTCCACACTAATACAAGTGCAAAAGTGGTTTCCTGCACCAACACAAGTGCGAAAAGTGTTTTTTCAACACTAACACAAGTGCGAAAAGTGGGTTTTCAACACTATCACAAGTGCAAAAAGTGTTTTTTCCACACTAATACAAGTGCAAAAGTGGTTTCCTGCACCAACACAAGTGCGAAAAGTGGTTTTTCAACACTAACACAAGTGCGAAAAGTGGTTTTTCAACACTATCACAAGTGCAGAAAGTGTTTTTTCCACACTAATACAAGTGAAAAAGTGGTTTCCTGCACCAACACAAGTGCGAAAAGTGGTTTTTCAACACTAACACAAGTGCGAAAAGTGGTTTTTCCACACTAACACAAATGCGAAAAGTGGTTTTTCAACACTAACGCAAGTGCAAAAAGTGGTTTTTCCACACTAATACAAGTGCAAAAGTGGTTTCCTGCACCAACACGAGTGCGAAAAGTGGTTTTTCAACACTAACACAAGTGCGAAAAGTGGTTTTTCAACACTATCACAAGTGCAAAAAGTGTTTTTTCCACACGAATACAAGTGCAAAAGTGGTTTCCTGCACCAACACAAGTGCGAAAAGTGGTTTTTCCACACTAACACAAGTGCGAAAAGTGGTTTTTCAACACTAACGCAAGTGCAAAAAGTGGTTTTTCCACACTAATACAAGTGCAAAAGTGGTTTCCTGCACCAACACAAGTGCGAAAAGTGGTTTTTCAACACTAACACAAGTGCGAAAAGTGGTTTTTCAACACTAACACAAGTGCGAAAAGTGGTTTTTCAACACTAACACAAGTGCGAAAAGTGGTTTTTCAACACTATCACAAGTGCAAAAAGTGTTTTTTCCACACTAATACAAGTGCAAAAGTGGTTTGCTGCACCAACACAAGTGCGAAAAGTGGTTTTTCAACACTAACACAAGTGCGAAAAGTGGTTTTTCAACACTAACACAAGTGCGAAAAGTGGTTTTTCAACACTATCACAAGTGCAAAAAGTGTTTTTTCCACACTAATACAAGTGCAAAAGTGGTTTCCTGCACCAACACAAGTGCGAAAAGTGGTTTTTCAACACTAACACAAGTGTGAAAAGTGGTTTTTCAACACTAATACAAGTGCAAAAGTGGTTCCCTGCACCAACTCAAGTGGGAAAAGTGGATTTTCAACACTAACACAAGTGCGAAAAGTGTTTTTTCCACACTAATACAAGTGCAAAAGTGGTTTCCTGCACCAACACAAGTGGGAAAAGTGGATTTTCAACACTAACACAAGTGCGAAAAGTGGTTTTTCAACACTAACACAAGTGCGAAAAGTGGTTTTTCAACACTACCACAAGTGCAAAAAGTGTTTTTTCCACAGTAATACAAGTGCAAAAGTGGTTTGCTGCACCAACACAAGTGCGAAAAGTGGTTTTTAAACACTAACACAAGTGCGAAAAGTGGTTTTTCCACACTAACACAAGTGCAAAAAGTGGTTTTTCAACACTAATACAAGTGCAAAAGTGGTTTCCTGCACCAACACAAGTGCGAAAAGTGGTTTTTCAACACTAACACAAGTGCGAAAAGTGGGTTTTCAACACTATCACAAGTGCAAAAAGTGTTTTTTCCACACTAATACAAGTGCAAAAGTGGTTTCCTGCACCAACACAAGTGCGAAAAGTGGTTTTTCAACACTAACACAAGTGCGAAAAGTGGGTTTTCAACACTATCACAAGTGCAAAAAGTGTTTTTTCCACACTAATACAAGTGCAAAAGTGGTTTCCTGCACCAACACAAGTGCGAAAAGTGGTTTTTCAACACTAACACAAGTGCGAAAAGTGGTTTTTCAACACTATCGCAAGTGCAGAAAGTGTTTTTTCCACACTAATAAAGTGAAAAAGTGGTTTCCTGCACCAACACAAGTGCGAAAAGTGGTTTTTCAACACTAACACAAGTGCGAAAAGTGGTTTTTCCACACTAACACAAATGCGAAAAGTGGTTTTTCAACACTAACGCAAGTGCAAAAAGTGGTTTTTCCACACTAATACAAGTGCAAAAGTGGTTTCCTGCACCAACACGAGTGCGAAAAGTGGTTTTTCAACACTAACACAAGTGCGAAAAGTGGTTTTTCAACACTATCACAAGTGCAAAAAGTGTTTTTTCCACACGAATACAAGTGCAAAAGTGGTTTCCTGCACCAACACAAGTGCGAAAAGTGGTTTTTCCACACTAACACAAGTGCGAAAAGTGGTTTTTCAACACTAACGCAAGTGCAAAAAGTGGTTTTTCCACACTAATACAAGTGCAAAAGTGGTTTCCTGCACCAACACAAGTGCGAAAAGTGGTTTTTCAACACTAACACAAGTGCGAAAAGTGGTTTTTCAACACTAACACAAGTGCGAAAAGTGGTTTTTCAACACTAACACAAGTGCGAAAAGTGGTTTTTCCACACTAACACAAGTGCGAAAAGTGGTTTTTCAACACTAACGCAAGTGCAACTAGAACGGGCACTCGGTAGAGCGCATACCTTCGCCGCAGCTACTGTTCTGTACTTGGCATGGGAGTGTAGGGAACAGAACAGTGAACAGTTTGGTGCTGATTTCATGCAAATCGGATAAGAATTGACCGAGTTATGACAAAAAACGCACATTTTGCAAGGTCGTGACCCCCCTGACCTTTGACCCCCAACCGCTAACAAGGTAAAAATACGCTATGGTAAAAATACGATTTTGACCTTTTCGTGACCTTGACCTTGACCTTTGACCCGATTGCTCCCAAAATCTAATCAAATGTGTCCCGTATAATAACCAATCATCCCACCAAATTTCATGCAATTCGGTTGAATACTTTTTGAGTTATGCGAATAACATACACACACACACACACACACACAGACATACAAATAAATACACAGCGATCAAAACATAACCTTCCGCTTTTGCGAAGGTAAAAAGTGGATTTTCCTCACTAATACAAGTGCAAAAGTGGTTTCCTGCACCAACACAAGTGCGAAAAGTGGTTTTTCAACACTAACACAAGTGCGAAAAGTGGTTTTTCAACACTATCACAAGTGCAAAAAGTGTTTTTTCCACACTAATACAAGTGCAAAAGTGGTTTCCTGCACCAACCCAAGTGCGAAAAGTGGTTTTTCAACACTAACACAAGTGCGAAAAGTGGTTTTTCAACACTAACACAAGTGCGAAAAGTGGTTTTTCAACACTATCACAAGTGCAAAAAGTGTTTTTTCCACACTAATACATGTGCAAACGTGGTTTCCTGCAGCAACACAAGTGCGAAAAGTGGTTTTTCAACACTAACACAAGTGTGAAAAGTGGTTTTTCAACACTAACACAAGTGCGAAAAGTGGTTTTTCAACACTATCACAAGTGCAAAAAGTGTTTTTCCACACTAATACAAGTGCAAAAGTGGTTTGCTGCACCAACACAAGTGTGAAAAGTGGTTTTTCAACACTAAAACAAGTGCGAAAAGTGGTTTTTCCACACTAACACAAGTGCGAAAAGTGGTTTTTCAACACTATCACAATTGCAAAAAGTGTTTTTTCCACACTAATACAAGTGCAAAAGTGGTTTCCTGCACCAAAACAAGTGCGAAAAGTGGTTTTTCAACACTAACACAAGTGCGAAAAGTGGTTTTTCAACACTAATACAAGTGCAAAAGTGGTTTCCTGCACCAACACAAGTGGGAAAAGTGGATTTTCAACACTAACACAAGTGCGATAAGTGTTATTTCCACACTAATACAAGTGCAAAGTGGTTTCCTGCACCAACACAAGTGGGAAAAGTGGATTTTCAACACTAACACAAGTGCGAAAAGTGGTTTTTCAACACTAACAAAAGTGCAAAAAGTGGTTTTTCAACACTATCACAAGTGCAAAAAGTGTTTTTCCACACTCATACAAGTGCAAAAGTGGTTTCCTGCACCAACACGAGTGCGAAAGTGGTTTTTCAACACTAACACAAGTGCGAAAAGTGGTTTTTCAACACTATCACAAGTGCAAAAAGTGTTTTTTCCACACTAATACAAGTGAAAAAGTGGTTTCCTGCACCAACACAAGTGCGAAAAGTGGTTTCCTGCACCAACACAAGTGCGAAAAGTGGTTTTTCAACACTTACGCAAGTGCAAAAAGTGGTTTTTCCACACTAATACAAGTGCAAAAGTGGTGTCCTGCACCAACACAAGTGCGAAAAGTGGTTTTTCAACACTAACACAAGTGCGAAAAGTGGTTTTTCAACACTATCACAAGTGCAAAAAGTGTTTTTTCCACACTAATACAAGTGCAAAAGTGGTTTCCTGCACCAACACAAGTGCGAAAAGTGGTTTTTCAACACTAACACAAGTGCGAAAAGTGGTTTTTCAACACTAACACAAGTGCGAAAAGTGGTTTTTCAACACTATCACAAGTGCAAAAAGTGTTTTTTCCACACTAATACAAGTGCAAAAGTGGTTTCCTGCACCAACACAAGTGCGAAAAGTGTTTTTTCAACACTAACACAAGTGCGAAAAGTGGTTTTTCAACACTAACACAAGTGCGAAAAGTGGTTTTTCCACACTAATACAAGTGCAAAAGTGGTTTCCTGCACCAACACAAGTGCGAAAAGTGGTTTTTCAACACTAACACAAGTGCGAAAAGTGGTTTTTCAACACTATCACAAGTGCAAAAAGTGTTTTTTCCACACTAATACAAGTGCAAAAGTGGTTTGCTGCACCAACACAAGTGCGAAAAGTGGTTTTTAAACACTAACACAAGTGCGAAAAGTGGTTTTTCCACACTAACACAAGTGCAAAAAGTGGTTTTTCAACACTATCACAAGTGCAAAAAGTGTTTTTTCCACACTAATACAAGTGCAAAAGTGGTTTCCTGCACCAACACAAGTGCGAAAAGTGGTTTTTCAACACTAACACAAGTGCGAAAAGTGGGTTTTCAACACTATCACAAGTGCAAAAAGTGTTTTTTCCACACTAATACAAGTGCAAAAGTGGTTTCCTGCACCAACACAAGTGCGAAAAGTGGTTTTTCAACACTAACACAAGTGCGAAAAGTGGTTTTTCAACACTATCACAAGTGCAGAAAGTGTTTTTTCCACACTAATACAAGTGAAAAAGTGGTTTCCTGCACCAACACAAGTGCGAAAAGTGGTTTTTCAACACTAACACAAGTGCGAAAAGTGGTTTTTCCACACTAACACAAATGCGAAAAGTGGTTTTTCAACACTAACGCAAGTGCAAAAAGTGGTTTTTCCACACTAATACAAGTGCAAAAGTGGTTTCCTGCACCAACACGAGTGCGAAAAGTGGTTTTTCAACACTAACACAAGTGCGAAAAGTGGTTTTTCAACCCTATCACAAGTGCAAAAAGTGTTTTTTCCACACGAATACAAGTGCAAAAGTGGTTTCCTGCACCAACACAAGTGCGAAAAGTGGTTTTTCCACACTAACACAAGTGCGAAAAGTGGTTTTTCAACACTAACGCAAGTGCAAAAAGTGGTTTTTCCACACTAATACAAGTGCAAAAGTGGTTTCCTGCACCAACACAAGTGCGAAAAGTGGTTTTTCAACACTAACACAAGTGCGAAAAGTGGTTTTTCAACACTAACACAAGTGCGAAAAGTGGTTTTTCAACACTAACACAAGTGCGAAAAGTGGTTTTTCAACACTATCACAAGTGCAAAAAGTGTTTTTTCCACACTAATACAAGTGCAAAAGTGGTTTGCTGCACCAACACAAGTGCGAAAAGTGGTTTTTCAACACTAACACAAGTGCGAAAAGTGGTTTTTCAACACTAACACAAGTGCGAAAAGTGGTTTTTCAACACTATCACAAGTGCAAAAAGTGTTTTTTCCACACTAATACAAGTGCAAAAGTGGTTTCCTGCACCAACACAAGTGCGAAAAGTGGTTTTTCAACACTAACACAAGTGTGAAAAGTGGTTTTTCAACACTAATACAAGTGCAAAAGTGGTTCCCTGCACCAACACAAGTGGGAAAAGTGGATTTTCAACACTAACACAAGTGCGAAAAGTGTTTTTTCCACACTAATACAAGTGCAAAAGTGGTTTCCTGCACCAACACAAGTGGGAAAAGTGGATTTTCAACACTAACACAAGTGCGAAAAGTGGTTTTTCAACACTAACACAAGTGTGAAAAGTGGTTTTTCAACACTACCACAAGTGCAAAAAGTGTTTTTTCCACAGTAATACAAGTGCAAAAGTGGTTTGCTGCACCAACACAAGTGCGAAAAGTGGTTTTTAAACACTAACACAAGTGCGAAAAGTGGTTTTTCCACACTAACACAAGTGCAAAAAGTGGTTTTTCAACACTATCACAAGTGCAAAAAGTGTTTTTTCCACACTAATACAAGTGCAAAAGTGGTTTTTCCACACTAACACAAATGCGAAAAGTGGTTTTTCAACACTAACGCAAGTGCAAAAAGTGGTTTTTCCACACTAATACAAGTGCAAAAGTGGTTTCCTGCACCAACACGAGTGCGAAAAGTGGTTTTTCAACACTAACACAAGTGCGAAAAGTGGTTTTTCAACACTATCACAAGTGCAAAAAGTGTTTTTTCCACACGAATACAAGTGCAAAAGTGGTTTCCTGCACCAACACAAGTGCGAAAAGTGGTTTTTCCACACTAACACAAGTGCGAAAAGTGGTTTTTCAACACTAACGCAAGTGCAAAAAGTGGTTTTTCCACACTAATACAAGTGCAAAAGTGGTTTCCTGCACCAACACAAGTGCGAAAAGTGGTTTTTCAACACTAACACAAGTGCGAAAAGTGGTTTTTCAACACTAACACAAGTGCGAAAAGTGGTTTTTCAACACTAACACAAGTGCGAAAAGTGGTTTTTCCACACTAACACAAGTGCGAAAAGTAGTTTTTCAACACTAACGCAAGTGCAACTAGAACGGGCACTCGGTAGAGCGCATACCTTCGCCGCAGCTACTGTTCTGTACTTGGCATGGGAGTGTAGGGAACAGAACAGTGAACAGTTTGGTGCTGATTTCATGCAAATCGGATAAGAATTGACCGAGTTATGACAAAAAACGCACATTTTGCAAGGTCGTGACCCCCCTGACCTTTGACCCCCAACCGCTAACAAGGTAAAAATACGCTATGGTAAAAATACGATTTTGACCTTTTCGTGACCTTGACCTTGACCTTTGACCCGATTGCTCCCAAAATCTAATCAAATGTGTCCCGTATAATAACCAATCATCCCACCAAATTTCATGCAATTCGGTTGAATACTTTTTGAGTTATGCGAATAACATACACACACACACACACACACAGACATACAAATAAATACACAGCGATCAAAACATAACCTTCCGCTTTTGCGAAGGTAAAAAGTGGTTTTTCCTCACTAATACAAGTGCAAAAGTGGTTTCCTGCACCAACACAAGTGCGAAAAGTGGTTTTTCAACACTAACACAAGTGCGAAAAGTGGTTTTTCAACACTATCACAAGTGCAAAAAGTGTTTTTTCCACACTAATACAAGTGCAAAAGTGGTTTCCTGCACCAACCCAAGTGCGAAAAGTGGTTTTTCAACACTAACACAAGTGCGAAAAGTGGTTTTTCAACACTAACACAAGTGCGAAAAGTGGTTTTTCAACACTATCACAAGTGCAAAAAGTGTTTTTTCCACACTAATACATGTGCAAACGTGGTTTCCTGCAGCAACACAAGTGCGAAAAGTGGTTTTTCAACACTAACACAAGTGTGAAAAGTGGTTTTTCAACACTAACACAAGTGCGAAAAGTGGTTTTTCAACACTATCACAAGTGCAAAAAGTGTTTTTCCACACTAATACAAGTGCAAAAGTGGTTTGCTGCACCAACACAAGTGTGAAAAGTGGTTTTTCAACACTAAAACAAGTGCGAAAAGTGGTTTTTCCACACTAACACAAGTGCGAAAAGTGGTTTTTCAACACTATCACAATTGCAAAAAGTGTTTTTTCCACACTAATACAAGTGCAAAAGTGGTTTCCTGCACCAAAACAAGTGCGAAAAGTGGTTTTTCAACACTAACACAAGTGCGAAAAGTGGTTTTTCAACACTAATACAAGTGCAAAAGTGGTTTCCTGCACCAACACAAGTGGGAAAAGTGGATTTTCAACACTAACACAAGTGCGATAAGTGTTTTTTCCACACTAATACAAGTGCAAAGTGGTTTCCTGCACCAACACAAGTGGGAAAAGTGGATTTTCAACACTAACACAAGTGCGAAAAGTGGTTTTTCAACACTAACACAAGTGCAAAAAGTGGTTTTTCAACACTATCACAAGTGCAAAAAGTGTTTTTCCACACTCATACAAGTGCAAAAGTGGTTTCCTGCACCAACACGAGTGCGAAAGTGGTTTTTCAACACTAACACAAGTGCGAAAAGTGGTTTTTCAACACTATCACAAGTGCAAAAAGTGTTTTTTCCACACTAATACAAGTGAAAAAGTGGTTTCCTGCACCAACACAAGTGCGAAAAGTGGTTTCCTGCACCAACACAAGTGCGCAAAGTGGTTTTTCAACACTAACGCAAGTGCAAAAAGTGGTTTTTCCACACTAATACAAGTGCAAAAGTGGTGTCCTGCACCAACACAAGTGCGAAAAGTGGTTTTTCAACACTAACACAAGTGCGAAAAGTGGTTTTTCAACACTATCACAAGTGCAAAAAGTGTTTTTTCCACACTAATACAAGTGCAAAAGTGGTTTCCTGCACCAACACAAGTGCGAAAAGTGGTTTTTCAACACTAACACAAGTGCGAAAAGTGGTTTTTCAATACTAACACAAGTGCGAAAAGTGGTTTTTCAACACTATCACAAGTGCAAAAAGTGTTTTTTCCACACTAATACAAGTGCAAAAGTGGTTTCCTGCACCAACACAAGTGCGAAAAGTGTTTTTTCAACACTAACACAAGTGCGAAAAGTGGTTTTTCAACACTAACACAAGTGCGAAAAGTGGTTTTTCCACACTAATACAAGTGCAAAAGTGGTTTCCTGCACCAACACAAGTGCGAAAAGTGGTTTTTCAACACTAACACAAGTGCGAAAAGTGGTTTTTCAACACTATCACAAGTGCAAAAAGTGTTTTTTCCACACTAATACAAGTGCAAAAGTGGTTTGCTGCACCAACACAAGTGCGAAAAGTGGTTTTTAAACACTAACACAAGTGCGAAAAGTGGTTTTTCCACACTAACACAAGTGCAAAAAGTGGTTTTTCAACACTATCACAAGTGCAAAAAGTGTTTTTTCCACACTAATACAAGTGCAAAAGTGGTTTCCTGCACCAACACAAGTGCGAAAAGTGGTTTTTCAACACTAACACAAGTGCGAAAAGTGGGTTTTCAACACTATCACAAGTGCAAAAAGTGTTTTTTCCACACTAATACAAGTGCAAAAGTGGTTTCCTGCACCAACACAAGTGCGAAAAGTGGTTTTTCAACACTAACACAAGTGCGAAAAGTGGTTTTTCAACACTATCACAAGTGCAGAAAGTGTTTTTTCCACACTAATACAAGTGAAAAAGTGGTTTCCTGCACCAACACAAGTGCGAAAAGTGGTTTTTCAACACTAACACAAGTGCGAAAAGTGGTTTTTCCACACTAACACAAATGCGAAAAGTGGTTTTTCAACACTAACGCAAGTGCAAAAAGTGGTTTTTCCACACTAATACAAGTGCAAAAGTGGTTTCCTGCACCAACACGAGTGCGAAAAGTGGTTTTTCAACACTAACACAAGTGCGAAAAGTGGTTTTTCAACACTATCACAAGTGCAAAAAGTGTTTTTTCCACACGAATACAAGTGCAAAAGTGGTTTCCTGCACCAACACAAGTGCGAAAAGTGGTTTTTCCACACTAACACAAGTGCGAAAAGTGGTTTTTCAACACTAACGCAAGTGCAAAAAGTGGTTTTTCCACACTAATACAAGTGCAAAAGTGGTTTCCTGCACCAACACAAGTGCGAAAAGTGGTTTTTCAACACTAACACAAGTGCGAAAAGTGGTTTTTCAACACTAACACAAGTGCGAAAAGTGGTTTTTCAACACTAACACAAGTGCGAAAAGTGGTTTTTCAACACTATCACAAGTGCAAAAAGTGTTTTTTCCACACTAATACAAGTGCAAAAGTGGTTTGCTGCACCAACACAAGTGCGAAAAGTGGTTTTTCAACACTAACACAAGTGCGAAAAGTGGTTTTTCAACACTAACACAAGTGCGAAAAGTGGTTTTTCAACACTATCACAAGTGCAAAAAGTGTTTTTTCCACACTAATACAAGTGCAAAAGTGGTTTCCTGCACCAACACAAGTGCGAAAAGTGGTTTTTCAACACGAACACAAGTGTGAAAAGTGGTTTTTCAACACTAATACAAGTGCAAAAGTGGTTCCCTGCACCAACACAAGTGGGAAAAGTGGATTTTCAACACTAACACAAGTGCGAAAAGTGTTTTTTCCACACTAATACAAGTGCAAAAGTGGTTTCCTGCACCAACACAAGTGGGAAAAGTGGATTTTCAACACTAACACAAGTGCGAAAAGTGGTTTTTCAACACTAACACAAGTGTGAAAAGTGGTTTTTCAACACTACCACAAGTGCAAAAAGTGTTTTTTCCACAGTAATACAAGTGCAAAAGTGGTTTGCTGCACCAACACAAGTGCGAAAAGTGGTTTTTAAACACTAACACAAGTGCGAAAAGTGGTTTTTCCACACTAACACAAGTGCAAAAAGTGGTTTTTCAACACTATCACAAGTGCAAAAAGTGTTTTTTCCACACTAATACAAGTGCAAAAGTGGTTTCCTGCACCAACACAAGTGCGAAAAGTGGTTTTTCAACACTAACACAAGTGCGAAAAGTGGGTTTTCAACACTATCACAAGTGCAAAAAGTGTTTTTTCCACACTAATACAAGTGAAAAAGTGGTTTCCTGCACCAACACAAGTGCGAAAAGTGGTTTTTCAACACTAACACAAGTGCGAAAAGTGGTTTTTCCACACTAACACAAGTGCGAAAAGTGGTTTTTCAACACTAACGCAAGTGCAAAAAGTGGTTTTTCCACACGAATACAAGTGCAAAAGTGGTTTCCTGCACCAACACAAGTGCGAAAAGTGGTTTTTCAACACTAACACAAGTGCGAAAAGTGGTTTTTCAACACTAACACAAGTGCGAAAAGTGGTTTTTCAACACTATCACAAGTGCAAAAAGTGTTTTTTCCACACTAATACATGTGCAAAAGTGGTTTCCTGCACCAACACAAGTGCGAAAAGTGGTTTTTCAACACTAACATAAGTGCGAAAAGTGGTTTTTCAACACTAACACAAGTGCGAAAAGTGGTTTTTCAACACTATCACAAGTGCAAAAAGTGTTTTTTCTACACTAATACAAGGGCAAAAGTGGTTTGCTGCACCAACACAAGTGCGAAAAGTGGTTTTTCAACACTAACACAAGTGCGAAAAGTGGTTTTTCAACACTATCACAAGTGCAAAAAGTGTTTTTTCCACACTCATACAAGTGCAAAAGTGGTTTCCTGCACCAACACAAGTGCGAAAAGTGGTTTTTCAACACTAACACAAGTGTGAAAAGTGGTTTTTCAACACTAATACAAGTGCAAAAGTAGTTCCCAGCACCAACACAAGTGGGAAAAGTGGATTTTCAACACTAACACAAGTGCGAAAAGTGTTTTTTCCACACTAATACAAGTGCAAAAGTGGTTTCCTGCACCAACACAAGTGGGAAAAGTGGATTTTCAACACTAACACAAGTGCGAAAAGTGGTTTTTCAACACTAACACAAGTGCGAAAAGTGGTTTTTCAACACTATCACAAGTGCAAAAAGTGTTTTTTCCACACTAATACAAGTGCAAAAGTGGTTTCCTGCACCAACACAAGTGCGAAAAGTGGTTTTTCAACACTAACACAAGTGCGAAAAGTGGTTTTTCAACACTATCACAAGTGCAAAAAGTGTTTTTTCCACACTAATACAAGTGAAAAAGTGGTTTCCTGCACCAACACAAGTGCGAAAAGTGGTTTTTCAACACTAACACAAGTGCGAAAAGTGGTTTTTCCACACTAACACAAGTGCGAAAAGTGGTTTTTCAACACTAACGCAAGTGCAAAAAGTGGTTTTTCCACACTAATACAAGTGCAAAAGTGGTTTCCTGCACCAACACAAGTGCGAAAAGTGGTTTTTCAACACTAACACAAGTGCGAAAAGTGGTTTTTCAACACTATCACAAGTGCAAAAAGTGTTTTTCCCACACTAATACAAGTGCAAAAGTGGTTTCCTGCACCAACACAAGTGCGAAAAGTGTTTTTTCAACACTAACACAAGTGCGAAAAGTGGTTTTTCAACACTAACACAAGTGCGAAAAGTGGTTTTTCCACACTAAAACAAGTGCAAAAGTGGTTTCCTGCACCAACACAAGTGCGAAAAGTGGTTTTTCAACACTAACACAAGTGCGAAAAGTGGTTTTTCAACACTATCACAAGTGCAAAAAGTGTTTTTTCCACACTAATACAAGTGCAAAAGTGGTTTGCTACACCAACACAAGTGCGAAAAGTGGTTTTTCAACACGAACACAAGTGCGAAAAGTGGTTTTTCAACACTAACACAAGTGCGAAAAGTGGTTTTTCAACACTATCACAAGTGCAAAAAGTGTTTTTTCCACACTAATACAAGTGCAAAAGTGGTTTGCTGCACCAACACAAGTGCGAAAAGTGGTTTTTCAACACTAACACAAGTGCGAAAAGTGGTTTTTCAACACTAACACAAGTGCGAAAAGTGGTTTTTCAACACTATCACAAGTGCAAAAAGTGTTTTTTCCACACTAATACAAGTGCAAAAGTGGTTTCCTGCACCAACACAAGTGCGAAAAGTGGTTTTTCAACACTAACACAAGTGTGAAAAGTGGTTTTTCAACACTAATACAAGTGCAAAAGTGGTTCCCTGCACCAACTCAAGTGGGAAAAGTGGATTTTCAACACTAACACAAGTGCGAAAAGTGTTTTTTCCACACTAATACAAGTGCAAAAGTGGTTTCCTGCACCAACACAAGTGGGAAAAGTGGATTTTCAACACTAACACCAGTGCGAAAAGTGGTTTTTCAACACTAACACAAGTGCGAAAAGTGGTTTTTCAACACTACCACAAGTGCAAAAAGTGTTTTTTCCACAGTAATACAAGTGCAAAAGTGGTTTGCTGCACCAACACAAGTGCGAAAAGTGGTTTTTAAACACTAACACAAGTGCGAAAAGTGGTTTTTCCACACTAACACAAGTGCAAAAAGTGGTTTTTCAACACTATCACAAGTGCAAAAAGTGTTTTTTCCACACTAATACAAGTGCAAAAGTGGTTTCCTGCACCAACACAAGTGCGAAAAGTGGTTTTTCAACACTAACACAAGTGCGAAAAGTGGGTTTTCAACACTATCACAAGTGCAAAAAGTGTTTTTTCCACACTAATACAAGTGCAAAAGTGGTTTCCTGCACCAACACAAGTGCGAAAAGTGGTTTTTCAACACTAACACAAGTGCGAAAAGTGGTTTTTCAACACTATCGCAAGTGCAGAAAGTGTTTTTTCCACACTAATAAAGTGAAAAAGTGGTTTCCTGCACCAACACAAGTGCGAAAAGTGGTTTTTCAACACTAACACAAGTGCGAAAAGTGGTTTTTCCACACTAACACAAATGCGAAAAGTGGTTTTTCAACACTAACGCAAGTGCAAAAAGTGGTTTTTCCACACTAATACAAGTGCAAAAGTGGTTTCCTGCACCAACACGAGTGCGAAAAGTGGTTTTTCAACACTAACACAAGTGCGAAAAGTGGTTTTTCAACACTATCACAAGTGCAAAAAGTGTTTTTTCCACACGAATACAAGTGCAAAAGTGGTTTCCTGCACCAACACAAGTGCGAAAAGTGGTTTTTCCACACTAACACAAGTGCGAAAAGTGGTTTTTCAACACTAACGCAAGTGCAAAAAGTGGTTTTTCCACACTAATACAAGTGCAAAAGTGGTTTCCTGCACCAACACAAGTGCGAAAAGTGGTTTTTCAACACTAACACAAGTGCGAAAAGTGGTTTTTCAACACTAACACAAGTGCGAAAAGTGGTTTTTCAACACTAACACAAGTGCGAAAAGTGGTTTTTCCACACTAACACAAGTGCGAAAAGTGGTTTTTCAACACTAACGCAAGTGCAACTAGAACGGGCACTCGGTAGAGCGCATACCTTCGCCGCAGCTACTGTTCTGTACTTGGCATGGGAGTGTAGGGAACAGAACAGTGAACAGTTTGGTGCTGATTTCATGCAAATCGGATAAGAATTGACCGAGTTATGACAAAAAACGCACATTTTGCAAGGTCGTGACCCCCCTGACCTTTGACCCCCAACCGCTAACAAGGTAAAAATACGCTATGGTAAAAATACGATTTTGACCTTTTCGTGACCTTGACCTTGACCTTTGACCCGATTGCTCCCAAAATCTAATCAAATGTGTCCCGTATAATAACCAATCATCCCACCAAATTTCATGCAATTCGGTTGAATACTTTTTGAGTTATGCGAATAACATACACACACACACACACACACAGACATACAAATAAATACACAGCGATCAAAACATAACCTTCCGCTTTTGCGAAGGTAAAAAGTGGTTTTTCCTCACTAATACAAGTGCAAAAGTGGTTTCCTGCACCAACACAAGTGCGAAAAGTGGTTTTTCAACACTAACACAAGTGCGAAAAGTGGTTTTTCAACACTATCACAAGTGCAAAAAGTGTTTTTTCCACACTAATACAAGTGCAAAAGTGGTTTCCTGCACCAACCCAAGTGCGAAAAGTGGTTTTTCAACACTAACACAAGTGCGAAAAGTGGTTTTTCAACACTAACACAAGTGCGAAAAGTGGTTTTTCAACACTATCACAAGTGCAAAAAGTGTTTTTTCCACACTAATACATGTGCAAACGTGGTTTCCTGCAGCAACACAAGTGCGAAAAGTGGTTTTTCAACACTAACACAAGTGTGAAAAGTGGTTTTTCAACACTAACACAAGTGCGAAAAGTGGTTTTTCAACACTATCACAAGTGCAAAAAGTGTTTTTCCACACTAATACAAGTGCAAAAGTGGTTTGCTGCACCAACACAAGTGTGAAAAGTGGTTTTTCAACACTAAAACAAGTGCGAAAAGTGGTTTTTCCACACTAACACAAGTGCGAAAAGTGGTTTTTCAACACTATCACAATTGCAAAAAGTGTTTTTTCCACACTAATACAAGTGCAAAAGTGGTTTCCTGCACCAAAACAAGTGCGAAAAGTGGTTTTTCAACACTAACACAAGTGCGAAAAGTGGTTTTTCAACACTAATACAAGTGCAAAAGTGGTTTCCTGCACCAACACAAGTGGGAAAAGTGGATTTTCAACACTAACACAAGTGCGATAAGTGTTTTTTCCACACTAATACAAGTGCAAAGTGGTTTCCTGCACCAACACAAGTGGGAAAAGTGGATTTTCAACACTAACACAAGTGCGAAAAGTGGTTTTTCAACACTAACACAAGTGCAAAAAGTGGTTTTTCAACACTATCACAAGTGCAAAAAGTGTTTTTCCACACTCATACAAGTGCAAAAGTGGTTTCCTGCACCAACACGAGTGCGAAAGTGGTTTTTCAACACTAACACAAGTGCGAAAAGTGGTTTTTCAACACTATCACAAGTGCAAAAAGTGTTTTTTCCACACTAATACAAGTGAAAAAGTGGTTTCCTGCACCAACACAAGTGCGAAAAGTGGTTTCCTGCACCAACACAAGTGCGAAAAGTGGTTTTTCAACACTAACGCAAGTGCAAAAAGTGGTTTTTCCACACTAATACAAGTGCAAAAGTGGTGTCCTGCACCAACACAAGTGCGAAAAGTGGTTTTTCAACACTAACACAAGTGCGAAAAGTGGTTTTTCAACACTATCACAAGTGCAAAAAGTGTTTTTTCCACACTAATACAAGTGCAAAAGTGGTTTCCTGCACCAACACAAGTGCGAAAAGTGGTTTTTCAACACTAACACAAGTGCGAAAAGTGGTTTTTCAACACTAACACAAGTGCGAAAAGTGGTTTTTCAACACTATCACAAGTGCAAAAAGTGTTTTTTCCACACTAATACAAGTGCAAAAGTGGTTTCCTGCACCAACACAAGTGCGAAAAGTGTTTTTTCAACACTAACACAAGTGCGAAAAGTGGTTTTTCAACACTAACACAAGTGCGAAAAGTGGTTTTTCCACACTAATACAAGTGCAAAAGTGGTTTCCTGCACCAACACAAGTGCGAAAAGTGGTTTTTCAACACTAACACAAGTGCGAAAAGTTGTTTTTCAACACTATCACAAGTGCAAAAAGTGTTTTTTCCACACTAATACAAGTGCAAAAGTGGTTTGCTGCACCAACACAAGTGCGAAAAGTGGTTTTTAAACACTAACACAAGTGCGAAAAGTGGTTTTTCCACACTAACACAAGTGCAAAAAGTGGTTTTTCAACACTATCACAAGTGCAAAAAGTGTTTTTTCCACACTAATACAAGTGCAAAAGTGGTTTCCTGCACCAACACAAGTGCGAAAAGTGGTTTTTCAACACTAACACAAGTGCGAAAAGTGGGTTTTCAACACTATCACAAGTGCAAAAAGTGTTTTTTCCACACTAATACAAGTGCAAAAGTGGTTTCCTGCACCAACACAAGTGCGAAAAGTGGTTTTTCAACACTAACACAAGTGCGAAAAGTGGTTTTTCAACACTATCACAAGTGCAGAAAGTGTTTTTTCCACACTAATACAAGTGAAAAAGTGGTTTCCTGCACCAACACAAGTGCGAAAAGTGGTTTTTCAACACTAACACAAGTGCGAAAAGTGGTTTTTCCACACTAACACAAATGCGAAAAGTGGTTTTTCAACACTAACGCAAGTGCAAAAAGTGGTTTTTCCACACTAATACAAGTGCAAAAGTGGTTTCCTGCACCAACACGAGTGCGAAAAGTGGTTTTTCAACACTAACACAAGTGCGAAAAGGCGTTTTTCAACACTATCACAAGTGCAAAAAGTGTTTTTTCCACACGAATACAAGTGCAAAAGTGGTTTCCTGCACCAACACAAGTGCGAAAAGTGGTTTTTCCACACTAACACAAGTGCGAAAAGTGGTTTTTCAACACTAACGCAAGTGCAAAAAGTGGTTTTTCCACACTAATACAAGTGCAAAAGTGGTTTCCTGCACCAACACAAGTGCGAAAAGTGGTTTTTCAACACTAACACAAGTGCGAAAAGTGGTTTTTCAACACTAACACAAGTGCGAAAAGTGGTTTTTCAACACTAACACAAGTGCGAAAAGTGGTTTTTCAACACTATCACAAGTGCAAAAAGTGTTTTTTCCACACTAATACAAGTGCAAAAGTGGTTTGCTGCACCAACACAAGTGCGAAAAGTGGTTTTTCAACACTAACACAAGTGCGAAAAGTGGTTTTTCAACACTAACACAAGTGCGAAAAGTGGTTTTTCAACACTATCACAAGTGCAAAAAGTGTTTTTTCCACACTAATACAAGTGCAAAAGTGGTTTCCTGCACCAACACAAGTGCGAAAAGTGGTTTTTCAACACTAACACAAGTGTGAAAAGTGGTTTTTCAACACTAATACAAGTGCAAAAGTGGTTCCCTGCACCAACACAAGTGGGAAAAGTGGATTTTCAACACTAACACAAGTGCGAAAAGTGTTTTTTCCACAC
Organism: Myxine glutinosa; assembly: GCF_964187855.1. Classification (NCBI taxonomy): domain Eukaryota; kingdom Metazoa; phylum Chordata; class Myxini; order Myxiniformes; family Myxinidae; genus Myxine; species Myxine glutinosa. The sequence continues at coordinate 138,494,301 of NC_136263.1, forward strand.
TAATACAAGTGCAAAAGTGGTTTCCTGCACCAACACAAGTGGGAAAAGTGGATTTTCAACACTAGCACAAGTGCGAAAAGTGGTTTTTCAACACTAACACAAGTGTGAAAAGTGGTTTTTCAACACTACCACAAGTGCAAAAAGTGTTTTTTCCACAGTAATACAAGTGCAAAAGTGGTTTGCTGCACCAACACAAGTGCGAAAAGTGGTTTTTAAACACTAACACAAGTGCGAAAAGTGGTTTTTCCACACTAACACAAGTGCAAAAAGTGGTTTTTCAACACTATCACAAGTGCAAAAAGTGTTTTTTCCACACTAATACAAGTGCAAAAGTGGTTTCCTGCACCAACACAAGTGCGAAAAGTGGTTTTTCAACACTAACACAAGTGCGAAAAGTGGGTTTTCAACACTATCACAAGTGCAAAAAGTGTTTTTTCCACAATAATACAAGTGCAAAAGTGGTTTCCTGCACCAACACAAGTGCGAAAAGTGGTTTTTCAACACTAACACAAGTGCGAAAAGTGGTTTTTCAACACTATCACAAGTGCAGAAAGTGTTTTTTCCACACTAATAAAGTGAAAAAGTGGTTTCCTGCACCAACACAAGTGCGAAAAGTGGTTTTTCAACACTAACACAAGTGCGAAAAGTGGTTTTTCCACACTAACACAAATGCGAAAAGTGGTTTTTCAACACTAACGCAAGTGCAAAAAGTGGATTTTCCACACTAATACAAGTGCAAAAGTGGTTTCCTGCACCAACACGAGTGCGAAAAGTGGTTTTTCAACACTAACACAAGTGCGAAAAGTGGTTTTTCAACACTATCACAAGTGCAAAAAGTGTTTTTTCCACACGAATACAAGTGCAAAAGTGGTTTCCTGCACCAACACAAGTGGGAAAAGTGGATTTTCAACACTAACACAAGTGCGAAAAGTGGTTTTTCAACACTAACACAAGTGCGAAAAGTGGTTTTTCAACACTACCACAAGTGCAAAAAGTGTTTTTTCCACAGTAATACAAGTGCAAAAGTGGTTTCCTGCACCAACACAAGTGCGAAAAGTGGTTTTTCAACACTAACACAAGTGCGAAAAGTGGTTTTTCAACACTATCACAAGTGCAAAAAGTGTTTTTTCCACACTAATACAAGTGAAAAAGTGGTTTCCTGCACCAACACAAGTGCGAAAAGTTGCTTTTCAACACTAACACAAGTGCGAAAAGTGGTTTTTCCACACTAACACAAGTGCGAAAAGTGGTTTTTCAACACTAACGCAAGTGCAAAAAGTGGTTTTTCCACACTAATACAAGTGCAAAAGTGGTTTCCTGCACCAACACAAGTGCGAAAAGTGGTTTTTCAACACTAACACAAGTGCGAAAAGTGGTTTTTCAACACTATCACAAGTGCAAAAAGTGTTTTTTCCACACTAATACAAGTGCAAAAGTGGTTTGCTGCACCAACACAAGTGCGAAAAGTGGTTTTTCAACTCTAACACAAGTGCGAAAAGTAGTTTTTCCACACTAACACAAGTGCGAAAAGTGGTTTTTCAACACTATCACAAGTGCAAAAAGTGTTTTTTCCACACTAATACAAGTGCAAAAGTGGTTTCCTGCACCAACACAAGTGCGAAAAGTGGTTTTTCAACACTAACACAAGTGCGAAAAGTGGGTTTTCAACACTATCACAAGTGCAAAAAGTGTTTTTTCCACACTAATACAAGTGCAAAAGTGGTTTCCTGCACCAACACAAGTGCGAAAAGTGGTTTTTCAACACTAACACAAGTGCGAAAAGTGGTTTTTCAACACTATCACAAGTGCAAAAAGTGTTTTTTCCACACTAATACAAGTGAAAAAGTGGTTTCCTGCACCAACACAAGTGCGAAAAGTGGTTTTTCAACACTAACACAAGTGCGAAAAGTGGGTTTTCCACACTAACACAAGTGCGAAAAGTGGTTTTTCAACACTAACGCAAGTGCAAAAAGTGGTTTTTCCACACGAATACAAGTGCAAAAGTGGTTTCCTGCACCAACACAAGTGTGAAAAGTGGTTTTTCAACACTAACACAAGTGCGAAAAGTGGTTTTTCAACACTATCACAAGTGCAAAAGTGTTTTTTCCACACTAATACAAGTGAAAAAGTGGTTTCCTGCACCAACACAAGTGCGAAAAGTGGTTTTTCAACACTAACACAAGTGCGAAAAGTGGTTTTTCCACACTAACACAAGTGCGAAAAGTGGTTTTTCAACACTAACGCAAGTGCAAAAAGTGGTTTTTCCACACGAATACAAGTGCAAAAGTGGTTTCCTGCACCAACACAAGTGCGAAAAGTGGTTTTTCAACACTAACACAAGTGCGAAAAGTGGTTTTTCAACACTAACACAAGTGCGAAAAGTGGTTTTTCAACACTATCACAAGTGCAAAAAGTGTTTTTTCCACACTAATACATGTGCAAAAGTGGTTTCCTGCACCAACACAAGTGCGAAAAGTGGTTTTTCAACACTAACATAAGTGCGAAAAGTGGTTTTTCAACACTAACACAAGTGCGAAAAGTGGTTTTTCAACACTATCACAAGTGCAAAAAGTGTTTTTTCTACACTAATACAAGGGCAAAAGTGGTTTGCTGCACCAACACAAGTGCGAAAAGTGGTTTTTCAACACTAACACAAGTGCGAAAAGTGGTTTTTCAACACTATCACAAGTGCAAAAAGTGTTTTTTCCACACTCATACAAGTGCAAAAGTGGTTTCCTGCACCAACACAAGTGCGAAAAGTGGTTTTTCAACACTAACACAAGTGTGAAAAGTGGTTTTTCAACACTAATACAAGTGCAAAAGTAGTTCCCAGCACCAACACAAGTGGGAAAAGTGGATTTTCAACACTAACACAAATGCGAAAAGTGTTTTTTCCACACTAATACAAGTGCAAAAGTGGTTTCCTGCACCAACACAAGTGGGAAAAGTGGATTTTCAACACTAACACAAGTGCGAAAAGTGGTTTTTCAACACTAACACAAGTGCGAAAAGTGGTTTTTCAACACTATCACAAGTGCAAAAAGTGTTTTTTCCACACTAATACAAGTGCAAAAGTGGTTTCCTGCACCAACACAAGTGCGAAAAGTGGTTTTTCAACACTAACACAAGTGCGAAAAGTGGTTTTTCAACACTATCACAAGTGCAAAAAGTGTTTTTTCCACACTAATACAAGTGAAAAAGTGGTTTCCTGCACCAACACAAGTGCGAAAAGTGGTTTTTCAACACTAACACAAGTGCGAAAAGTGGTTTTTCCACACTAACACAAGTGCGAAAAGTGGTTTTTCAACACTAACGCAAGTGCAAAAAGTGGTTTTTCCACACTAATACAAGTGCAAAAGTGGTTTCCTGCACCAACACAAGTGCGAAAAGTGGTTTTTCAACACTAACACAAGTGCGAAAAGTGGTTTTTCAACACTATCACAAGTGCAAAAAGTGTTTTTCCCACACTAATACAAGTGCAAAAGTGGTTTCCTGCACCAACACAAGTGCGAAAAGTGTTTTTTCAACACTAACACAAGTGCGAAAAGTGGTTTTTCAACACTAACACAAGTGCGAAAAGTGGTTTTTCAACACTATCACAAGTGCAAAAAGTGTTTTTCCACACTAATACAAGTGCAAAAGTGGTTTGCTGCACCAACACAAGTGTGAAAAGTGGTTTTTCAACACTAAAACAAGTGCGAAAAGTGGTTTTTCCACACTAACACAAGTGCGAAAAGTGGTTTTTCAACACTATCACAATTGCAAAAAGTGTTTTTTCCACACTAATACAAGTGCAAAAGTGGTTTCCTGCACCAAAACAAGTGCGAAAAGTGGTTTTTCAACACTAACACAAGTGCGAAAAGTGGTTTTTCAACACTAATACAAGTGCAAAAGTGGTTTCCTGCACCAACACAAGTGGGAAAAGTGGATTTTCAACACTAACACAAGTGCGATAAGTGTTTTTTCCACACTAATACAAGTGCAAAGTGGTTTCCTGCACCAACACAAGTGGGAAAAGTGGATTTTCAACACTAACACAAGTGCGAAAAGTGGTTTTTCAACACTAACACAAGTGCAAAAAGTGGTTTTTCAACACTATCACAAGTGCAAAAAGTGTTTTTCCACACTCATACAAGTGCAAAAGTGGTTTCCTGCACCAACACGATTGCGAAAGTGGTTTTTCAACACTAACACAAGTGCGAAAAGTGGTTTTTCAACACTATCACAAGTGCAAAAAGTGTTTTTTCCACACTAATACAAGTGAAAAAGTGGTTTCCTGCACCAACACAAGTGCGAAAAGTGGTTTCCTGCACCAACACAAGTGCGAAAAGTGGTTTTTCAACACTAACGCAAGTGCAAAAAGTGGTTTTTCCACACTAATACAAGTGCAAAAGTGGTGTCCTGCACCAACACAAGTGCGAAAAGTGGTTTTTCAACACTAACACAAGTGCGAAAAGTGGTTTTTCAACACTATCACAAGTGCAAAAAGTGTTTTTTCCACACTAATACAAGTGCAAAAGTGGTTTCCTGCACCAACACAAGTGCGAAAAGTGGTTTTTCAACACTAACACAAGTGCGAAAAGTGGTTTTTCAACACTAACACAAGTGCGAAAAGTGGTTTTTCAACACTATCACAAGTGCAAAAAGTGTTTTTTCCACACTAATACAAGTGCAAAAGTGGTTTCCTGCACCAACACAAGTGCGAAAAGTGTTTTTTCAACACTAACACAAGTGCGAAAAGTGGTTTTTCAACACTAACACAAGTGCGAAAAGTGGTTTTTCCACACTAATACAAGTGCAAAAGTGGTTTCCTGCACCAACACAAGTGCGAAAAGTGGTTTTTCAACACTAACACAAGTGCGAAAAGTTGTTTTTCAACACTATCACAAGTGCAAAAAGTGTTTTTTCCACACTAATACAAGTGCAAAAGTGGTTTGCTGCACCAACACAAGTGCGAAAAGTGGTTTTTAAACACTAACACAAGTGCGAAAAGTGGTTTTTCCACACTAACACAAGTGCAAAAAGTGGTTTTTCAACACTATCACAAGTGCAAAAAGTGTTTTTTCCACACTAATACAAGTGCAAAAGTGGTTTCCTGCACCAACACAAGTGCGAAAAGTGGTTTTTCAACACTAACACAAGTGCGAAAAGTGGGTTTTCAACACTATCACAAGTGCAAAAAGTGTTTTTTCCACACTAATACAAGTGCAAAAGTGGTTTCCTGCACCAACACAAGTGCGAAAAGTGGTTTTTCAACACTAACACAAGTGCGAAAAGTGGTTTTTCAACACTATCACAAGTGCAGAAAGTGTTTTTTCCACACTAATACAAGTGAAAAAGTGGTTTCCTGCACCAACACAAGTGCGAAAAGTGGTTTTTCAACACTAACACAAGTGCGAAAAGTGGTTTTTCCACACTAACACAAATGCGAAAAGTGGTTTTTCAACACTAACGCAAGTGCAAAAAGTGGTTTTTCCACACTAATACAAGTGCAAAAGTGGTTTCCTGCACCAACACGAGTGCGAAAAGTGGTTTTTCAACACTAACACAAGTGCGAAAAGGCGTTTTTCAACACTATCACAAGTGCAAAAAGTGTTTTTTCCACACGAATACAAGTGCAAAAGTGGTTTCCTGCACCAACACAAGTGCGAAAAGTGGTTTTTCCACACTAACACAAGTGCGAAAAGTGGTTTTTCAACACTAACGCAAGTGCAAAAAGTGGTTTTTCCACACTAATACAAGTGCAAAAGTGGTTTCCTGCACCAACACAAGTGCGAAAAGTGGTTTTTCAACACTAACACAAGTGCGAAAAGTGGTTTTTCAACACTAACACAAGTGCGAAAAGTGGTTTTTCAACACTAACACAAGTGCGAAAAGTGGTTTTTCAACACTATCACAAGTGCAAAAAGTGTTTTTTCCACACTAATACAAGTGCAAAAGTGGTTTGCTGCACCAACACAAGTGCGAAAAGTGGTTTTTCAACACTAACACAAGTGCGAAAAGTGGTTTTTCAACACTAACACAAGTGCGAAAAGTGGTTTTTCAACACTATCACAAGTGCAAAAAGTGTTTTTTCCACACTAATACAAGTGCAAAAGTGGTTTCCTGCACCAACACAAGTGCGAAAAGTGGTTTTTCAACACTAACACAAGTGTGAAAAGTGGTTTTTCAACACTAATACAAGTGCAAAAGTGGTTCCCTGCACCAACACAAGTGGGAAAAGTGGATTTTCAACACTAACACAAGTGCGAAAAGTGTTTTTTCCACACTAATACAAGTGCAAAAGTGGTTTCCTGCACCAACACAAGTGGGAAAAGTGGATTTTCAACACTAGCACAAGTGCGAAAAGTGGTTTTTCAACACTAACACAAGTGTGAAAAGTGGTTTTTCAACACTACCACAAGTGCAAAAAGTGTTTTTTCCACAGTAATACAAGTGCAAAAGTGGTTTGCTGCACCAACACAAGTGCGAAAAGTGGTTTTTAAACACTAACACAAGTGCGAAAAGTGGTTTTTCCACACTAACACAAGTGCAAAAAGTGGTTTTTCAACACTATCACAAGTGCAAAAAGTGTTTTTTCCACACTAATACAAGTGCAAAAGTGGTTTCCTGCACCAACACAAGTGCGAAAAGTGGTTTTTCAACACTAACACAAGTGCGAAAAGTGGGTTTTCAACACTATCACAAGTGCAAAAAGTGTTTTTTCCACAATAATACAAGTGCAAAAGTGGTTTCCTGCACCAACACAAGTGCGAAAAGTGGTTTTTCAACACTAACACAAGTGCGAAAAGTGGTTTTTCAACACTATCACAAGTGCAGAAAGTGTTTTTTCCACACTAATAAAGTGAAAAAGTGGTTTCCTGCACCAACACAAGTGCGAAAAGTGGTTTTTCAACACTAACACAAGTGCGAAAAGTGGTTTTTCCACACTAACACAAATGCGAAAAGTGGTTTTTCAACACTAACGCAAGTGCAAAAAGTGGATTTTCCACACTAATACAAGTGCAAAAGTGGTTTCCTGCACCAACACGAGTGCGAAAAGTGGTTTTTCAACACTAACACAAGTGCGAAAAGTGGTTTTTCAACACTATCACAAGTGCAAAAAGTGTTTTTTCCACACGAATACAAGTGCAAAAGTGGTTTCCTGCACCAACACAAGTGGGAAAAGTGGATTTTCAACACTAACACAAGTGCGAAAAGTGGTTTTTCAACACTAACACAAGTGCGAAAAGTGGTTTTTCAACACTACCACAAGTGCAAAAAGTGTTTTTTCCACAGTAATACAAGTGCAAAAGTGGTTTCCTGCACCAACACAAGTGCGAAAAGTGGTTTTTCAACACTAACACAAGTGCGAAAAGTGGTTTTTCAACACTATCACAAGTGCAAAAAGTGTTTTTTCCACACTAATACAAGTGAAAAAGTGGTTTCCTGCACCAACACAAGTGCGAAAAGTTGCTTTTCAACACTAACACAAGTGCGAAAAGTGGTTTTTCCACACTAACACAAGTGCGAAAAGTGGTTTTTCAACACTAACGCAAGTGCAAAAAGTGGTTTTTCCACACTAATACAAGTGCAAAAGTGGTTTCCTGCACCAACACAAGTGCGAAAAGTGGTTTTTCAACACTAACACAAGTGCGAAAAGTGGTTTTTCAACACTATCACAAGTGCAAAAAGTGTTTTTTCCACACTAATACAAGTGCAAAAGTGGTTTGCTGCACCAACACAAGTGCGAAAAGTGGTTTTTCAACTCTAACACAAGTGCGAAAAGTAGTTTTTCCACACTAACACAAGTGCGAAAAGTGGTTTTTCAACACTATCACAAGTGCAAAAAGTGTTTTTTCCACACTAATACAAGTGCAAAAGTGGTTTCCTGCACCAACACAAGTGCGAAAAGTGGTTTTTCAACACTAACACAAGTGCGAAAAGTGGGTTTTCAACACTATCACAAGTGCAAAAAGTGTTTTTTCCACACTAATACAAGTGCAAAAGTGGTTTCCTGCACCAACACAAGTGCGAAAAGTGGTTTTTCAACACTAACACAAGTGCGAAAAGTGGTTTTTCAACACTATCACAAGTGCAAAAAGTGTTTTTTCCACACTAATACAAGTGAAAAAGTGGTTTCCTGCACCAACACAAGTGCGAAAAGTGGTTTTTCAACACTAACACAAGTGCGAAAAGTGGGTTTTCCACACTAACACAAGTGCGAAAAGTGGTTTTTCAACACTAACGCAAGTGCAAAAAGTGGTTTTTCCACACGAATACAAGTGCAAAAGTGGTTTCCTGCACCAACACAAGTGTGAAAAGTGGTTTTTCAACACTAACACAAGTGCGAAAAGTGGTTTTTCAACACTATCACAAGTGCAAAAGTGTTTTTTCCACACTAATACAAGTGAAAAAGTGGTTTCCTGCACCAACACAAGTGCGAAAAGTGGTTTTTCAACACTAACACAAGTGCGAAAAGTGGTTTTTCCACACTAACACAAGTGCGAAAAGTGGTTTTTCAACACTAACGCAAGTGCAAAAAGTGGTTTTTCCACACGAATACAAGTGCAAAAGTGGTTTCCTGCACCAACACAAGTGCGAAAAGTGGTTTTTCAACACTAACACAAGTGCGAAAAGTGGTTTTTCAACACTAACACAAGTGCGAAAAGTGGTTTTTCAACACTATCACAAGTGCAAAAAGTGTTTTTTCCACACTAATACATGTGCAAAAGTGGTTTCCTGCACCAACACAAGTGCGAAAAGTGGTTTTTCAACACTAACATAAGTGCGAAAAGTGGTTTTTCAACACTAACACAAGTGCGAAAAGTGGTTTCAACACTATCACAAGTGCAAAAAGTGTTTTTTCTACACTAATACAAGGGCAAAAGTGGTTTGCTGCACCAACACAAGTGCGAAAAGTGGTTTTTCAACACTAACACAAGTGCGAAAAGTGGTTTTTCAACACTATCACAAGTGCAAAAAGTGTTTTTTCCACACTCATACAAGTGCAAAAGTGGTTTCCTGCACCAACACAAGTGCGAAAAGTGGTTTTTCAACACTAACACAAGTGTGAAAAGTGGTTTTTCAACACTAATACAAGTGCAAAAGTAGTTCCCAGCACCAACACAAGTGGGAAAAGTGGATTTTCAACACTAACACAAATGCGAAAAGTGTTTTTTCCACACTAATACAAGTGCAAAAGTGGTTTCCTGCACCAACACAAGTGGGAAAAGTGGATTTTCAACACTAACACAAGTGCGAAAAGTGGTTTTTCAACACTAACACAAGTGCGAAAGTGGTTTTTCAACACTATCACAAGTGCAAAAAGTGTTTTTTCCACACTAATACAAGTGCAAAAGTGGTTTCCTGCACCAACACAAGTGCGAAAAGTGGTTTTTCAACACTAACACAAGTGCGAAAAGTGGTTTTTCAACACTATCACAAGTGCAAAAAGTGTTTTTTCCACACTAATACAAGTGAAAAAGTGGTTTCCTGCACCAACACAAGTGCGAAAAGTGGTTTTTCAACACTAACACAAGTGCGAAAAGTGGTTTTTCCACACTAACACAAGTGCGAAAAGTGGTTTTTCAACACTAACGCAAGTGCAAAAAGTGGTTTTTCCACACTAATACAAGTGCAAAAGTGGTTTCCTGCACCAACACAAGTGCGAAAAGTGGTTTTTCAACACTAACACAAGTGCGAAAAGTGGTTTTTCAACACTATCACAAGTGCAAAAAGTGTTTTTCCCACACTAATACAAGTGCAAAAGTGGTTTCCTGCACCAACACAAGTGCGAAAAGTGTTTTTTCAACACTAACACAAGTGCGAAAAGTGGTTTTTCAACACTAACACAAGTGCGAAAAGTGGTTTTTCCACACTAAAACAAGTGCAAAAGTGGTTTCCTGCACCAACACAAGTGCGAAAAGTGGTTTTTCAACACTAACACAAGTGCGAAAAGTGGTTTTTCAACACTATCACAAGTGCAAAAAGTGTTTTTTCCACACTAATACAAGTGCAAAAGTGGTTTGCTGCACCAACACAAGTGCGAAAAGTGGTTTTTCAACACGAACACAAGTGCGAAAAGTGGTTTTTCAACACGAACACAAGTGCGAAAAGTGGTTTTTCCACACTAACACAAGTGCGAAAGTGGTTTTTCAACACTATCACAAGTGCAAAAAGTGTTTTTTCCACACTAATACAAGTGCAAAAGTGGTTTGCTGCACCAACACAAGTGCGAAAAGTGTTTTTCAACACTAACACAAGTGCGAAAAGTGGTTTTTCAACACTAACACAAGTGCGAAAAGTGGTTTTTCAACACTATCACAAGTGCAAAAAGTGTTTTTTCCACACTAATACAAGTGCAAAAGTGGTTTGCTGCACCAACACAAGTGCGAAAAGTGGTTTTTCAACACTAACACAAGTGCGAAAAGTGGTTTTTCAACACTAACACAAGTGCGAAAAGTGGTTTTTCAACACTATCACAAGTGCAAAAAGTGTTTTTCCACACTAATACAAGTGCAAAAGTGGTTTCCTGCACCAACACAAGTGCGAAAAGTGGTTTTTCAACACTAACACAAGTGTGAAAAGTGGTTTTTCAACACTAATACAAGTGCAAAAGTGGTTCCCTGCACCAACTCAAGTGGGAAAAGTGGATTTTCAACACTAACACAAGTGCGAAAAGTGTTTTTTCCACACTAATACAAGTGCAAAAGTGGTTTCCTGCACCAACACAAGTGGGAAAAGTGGATTTCAACACTAACACAAGTGCGAAAAGTGGTTTTTCAACACTAACACAAGTGCGAAAAGTGGTTTTTCAACACTACCACAAGTGCAAAAAGTGTTTTTTCCACAGTAATACAAGTGCAAAAGTGGTTTGCTGCACCAACACAAGTGCGAAAAGTGGTTTTTAAACACTAACACAAGTGCGAAAAGTGGTTTTTCCACACTAACACAAGTGCAAAAAGTGGTTTTTCAACACTATCACAAGTGCAAAAAGTGTTTTTTCCACACTAATACAAGTGCAAAAGTGGTTTCCTGCACCAACACAAGTGCGAAAAGTGGTTTTTCAACACTAACACAAGTGCGAAAAGTGGGTTTTCAACACTATCACAAGTGCAAAAAGTGTTTTTTCCACACTAATACAAGTGCAAAAGTGGTTTCCTGCACCAACACAAGTGCGAAAAGTGGTTTTTCAACACTAACACAAGTGCGAAAAGTGGTTTTTCAACACTATCGCAAGTGCAGAAAGTGTTTTTTCCACACTAATAAAGTGAAAAAGTGGTTTCCTGCACCAACACAAGTGCGAAAAGTGGTTTTTCAACACTAACACAAGTGCGAAAAGTGGTTTTTCCACACTAACACAAATGCGAAAAGTGGTTTTTCAACACTAACGCAAGTGCAAAAAGTGGTTTTTCCACACTAATACAAGTGCAAAAGTGGTTTCCTGCACCAACACGAGTGCGAAAAGTGGTTTTTCAACACTAACACAAGTGCGAAAAGTGGTTTTTCAACACTATCACAAGTGCAAAAAGTGTTTTTTCCACACGAATACAAGTGCAAAAGTGGTTTCCTGCACCAACACAAGTGCGAAAAGTGGTTTTTCCACACTAACACAAGTGCGAAAAGTGGTTTTTCAACACTAACGCAAGTGCAAAAAGTGGTTTTTCCACACTAATACAAGTGCAAAAGTGGTTTCCTGCACCAACACAAGTGCGAAAAGTGGTTTTTCAACACTAACACAAGTGCGAAAAGTGGTTTTTCAACACTAACACAAGTGCGAAAAGTGGTTTTTCCACACTAACACAAGTGCGAAAAGTGGTTTTTCAACACTAACGCAAGTGCAACTAGAACGGGCACTCGGTAGAGCGCATACCTTCGCCGCAGCTACTGTTCTGTACTTGGCATGGGAGTGTAGGGAACAGAACAGTGAACAGTTTGGTGCTGATTTCATGCAAATCGGATAAGAATTGACCGAGTTATGACAAAAAACGCACATTTTGCAAGGTCGTGACCCCCCTGACCTTTGACCCCCAACCGCTAACAAGGTAAAAATACGCTATGGTAAAAATACGATTTTGACCTTTTCGTGACCTTGACCTTGACCTTTGACCCGATTGCTCCCAAAATCTAATCAAATGTGTCCCGTATAATAACCAATCATCCCACCAAATTTCATGCAATTCGGTTGAATACTTTTTGAGTTATGCGAATAACATACACACACACACACACACACACAGACATACAAATAAATACACAGCGATCAAAACATAACCTTCCGCTTTTGCGAAGGTAAAAAGTGGTTTTTCCTCACTAATACAAGTGCAAAAGTGGTTTCCTGCACCAACACAAGTGCGAAAAGTGGTTTTTCAACACTAACACAAGTGCGAAAAGTGGTTTTTCAACACTATCACAAGTGCAAAAAGTGTTTTTTCCACACTAATACAAGTGCAAAAGTGGTTTCCTGCACCAACCCAAGTGCGAAAAGTGGTTTTTCAACACTAACACAAGTGCGAAAAGTGGTTTTTCAACACTAACACAAGTGCGAAAAGTGGTTTTTCAACACTATCACAAGTGCAAAAAGTGTTTTTTCCACACTAATACATGTGCAAACGTGGTTTCCTGCAGCAACACAAGTGCGAAAAGTGGTTTTTCAACACTAACACAAGTGTGAAAAGTGGTTTTTCAACACTAACACAAGTGCGAAAAGTGGTTTTTCAACACTATCACAAGTGCAAAAAGTGTTTTTCCACACTAATACAAGTGCAAAAGTGGTTTGCTGCACCAACACAAGTGTGAAAAGTGGTTTTTCAACACTAAAACAAGTGCGAAAAGTGGTTTTTCCACACTAACACAAGTGCGAAAAGTGGTTTTTCAACACTATCACAATTGCAAAAAGTGTTTTTTCCACACTAATACAAGTGCAAAAGTGGTTTCCTGCACCAAAACAAGTGCGAAAAGTGGTTTTTCAACACTAACACAAGTGCGAAAAGTGGTTTTTCAACACTAATACAAGTGCAAAAGTGGTTTCCTGCACCAACACAAGTGGGAAAAGTGGATTTTCAACACTAACACAAGTGCGATAAGTGTTTTTTCCACACTAATACAAGTGCAAAGTGGTTTCCTGCACCAACACAAGTGGGAAAAGTGGATTTTCAACACTAACACAAGTGCGAAAAGTGGTTTTTCAACACTAACACAAGTGCAAAAAGTGGTTTTTCAACACTATCACAAGTGCAAAAAGTGTTTTTCCACACTCATACAAGTGCAAAAGTGGTTTCCTGCACCAACACGAGTGCGAAAGTGGTTTTTCAACACTAACACAAGTGCGAAAAGTGGTTTTTCAACACTATCACAAGTGCAAAAAGTGTTTTTTCCACACTAATACAAGTGAAAAAGTGGTTTCCTGCACCAACACAAGTGCGAAAAGTGGTTTCCTGCACCAACACAAGTGCGAAAAGTGGTTTTTCAACACTAACGCAAGTGCAAAAAGTGGTTTTTCCACACTAATACAAGTGCAAAAGTGGTGTCCTGCACCAACACAAGTGCAAAAGTGGTGTCCTGCACCAACACAAGTGCGAAAAGTGGTTTTTCAACACTAACACAAGTGCGAAAAGTGGTTTTTCAACACTATCACAAGTGCAAAAAGTGTTTTTTCCACACTAATACAAGTGCAAAAGTGGTTTCCTGCACCAACACAAGTGCGAAAAGTGGTTTTTCAACACTAACACAAGTGCGAAAAGTGGTTTTTCAACACTAACACAAGTGCGAAAAGTGGTTTTTCAACACTATCACAAGTGCAAAAAGTGTTTTTTCCACACTAATACAAGTGCAAAAGTGGTTTCCTGCACCAACACAAGTGCGAAAAGTGTTTTTTCAACACTAACACAAGTGCGAAAAGTGGTTTTTCAACACTAACACAAGTGCGAAAAGTGGTTTTTCCACACTAATACAAGTGCAAAAGTGGTTTCCTGCACCAACACAAGTGCGAAAAGTGGTTTTTCAACACTAACACAAGTGCGAAAAGTGGTTTTTCAACACTATCACAAGTGCAAAAAGTGTTTTTTCCACACTAATACAAGTGCAAAAGTGGTTTGCTGCACCAACACAAGTGCGAAAAGTGGTTTTTAAACACTAACACAAGTGCGAAAAGTGGTTTTTCCACACTAACACAAGTGCAAAAAGTGGTTTTTCAACACTATCACAAGTGCAAAAAGTGTTTTTTCCACACTAATACAAGTGCAAAAGTGGTTTCCTGCACCAACACAAGTGCGAAAAGTGGTTTTTCAACACTAACACAAGTGCGAAAAGTGGGTTTTCAACACTATCACAAGTGCAAAAAGTGTTTTTTCCTCACTAATACAAGTGCAAAAGTGGTTTCCTGCACCAACACAAGTGCGGAAAGTGGTTTTTCAACACTAACACAAGTGCGAAAAGTGGTTTTTCAACACTATCACAAGTGCAAAAAGTGTTTTTTCCACACTAATACAAGTGAAAAAGTGGTTTCCTGCACCAACACAAGTGCGAAAAGTGGTTTTTCAACACTAACACAAGTGCGAAAAGTGGTTTTTCCACACTAACACAAATGCGAAAAGTGGTTTTTCAACACTAACGCAAGTGCAAAAAGTGGTTTTTCCACACTAATACAAGTGCAAAAGTGGTTTCCTGCACCAACACGAGTGCGAAAAGTGGTTTTTCAACACTAACACAAGTGCGAAAAGTGGTTTTTCAACACTATCACAAGTGCAAAAAGTGTTTTTTCCACACGAATACAAGTGCAAAAGTGGTTTCCTGCACCAACACAAGTGCGAAAAGTGGTTTTTCCACACTAACACAAGTGCGAAAAGTGGTTTTTCAACACTAACGCAAGTGCAAAAAGTGGTTTTTCCACACTAATACAAGTGCAAAAGTGGTTTCCTGCACCAACACAAGTGCGAAAAGTGGTTTTTCAACACTAACACAAGTGCGAAAAGTGGTTTTTCAACACTAACACAAGTGCGAAAAGTGGTTTTTCAACACTAACACAAGTGCGAAAAGTGGTTTTTCAACACTATCACAAGTGCAAAAAGTGTTTTTTCCACACTAATACAAGTGCAAAAGTGGTTTGCTGCACCAACACAAATGCGAAAAGTGGTTTTTCAACACTAACACAAGTGCGAAAAGTGGTTTTTCAACACTAACACAAGTGCGAAAAGTGGTTTTTCAACACTATCACAAGTGCAAAAAGTGTTTTTTCCACACTAATACAAGTGCAAAAGTGGTTTCCTGCACCAACACAAGTGCGAAAAGTGGTTTTTCAACACTAACACAAGTGTGAAAAGTGGTTTTTCAACACTAATACAAGTGCAAAAGTGGTTCCCTGCACCAACACAAGTGGGAAAAGTGGATTTTCAACACTAACACAAGTGCGAAAAGTGTTTTTTCCACACTAATACAAGTGCAAAAGTGGTTTCCTGCACCAACACAAGTGGGAAAAGTGGATTTTCAACACTAACACAAGTGCGAAAAGTGGTTTTTCAACACTAACACAAGTGTGAAAAGTGGTTTTTCAACACTACCACAAGTGCAAAAAGTGTTTTTTCCACAGTAATACAAGTGCAAAAGTGGTTTGCTGCACCAACACAAGTGCGAAAAGTGGTTTTTAAACACTAACACAAGTGCGAAAAGTGGTTTTTCCACACTAACACAAGTGCAAAAAGTGGTTTTTCAACACTATCACAAGTGCAAAAAGTGTTTTTTCCACACTAATACAAGTGCAAAAGTGGTTTCCTGCACCAACACAAGTGCGAAAAGTGGTTTTTCAACACTAACACAAGTGCGAAAAGTGGGTTTTCAACACTATCACAAGTGCAAAAAGTGTTTTTTCCACAATAATACAAGTGCAAAAGTGGTTTCCTGCACCAACACAAGTGCGAAAAGTGGTTTTTCAACACTAACACAAGTGCGAAAAGTGGTTTTTCAACACTATCACAAGTGCAGAAAGTGTTTTTTCCACACTAATAAAGTGAAAAAGTGGTTTCCTGCACCAACACAAGTGCGAAAAGTGGTTTTTCAACACTAACACAAGTGCGAAAAGTGGTTTTTCCACACTAACACAAATGCGAAAAGTGGTTTTTCAACACTAACGCAAGTGCAAAAAGTGTTTTTTCCACACTAATACAAGTGCAAAAGTGGTTTCCTGCACCAACACAAGTGCGAAAAGTGGTTTTTCAACACTAACGCAAGTGCAAAAAGTGGTTTTTCCACACTAATACAAGTGCAAAAGTGGTGTCCTGCACCAACACAAGTGCAAAAGTGGTGTCCTGCACCAACACAAGTGCGAAAAGTGGTTTTTCAACACTAACACAAGTGCGAAAAGTGGTTTTTCAACACTATCACAAGTGCAAAAAGTGTTTTTTCCACACTAATACAAGTGCAAAAGTGGTTTCCTGCACCAACACAAGTGCGAAAAGTGGTTTTTCAACACTAACACAAGTGCGAAAAGTGGTTTTTCAACACTAACACAAGTGCGAAAAGTGGTTTTTCAACACTATCACAAGTGCAAAAAGTGTTTTTTCCACACTAATACAAGTGCAAAAGTGGTTTCCTGCACCAACACAAGTGCGAAAAGTGTTTTTTCAACACTAACACAAGTGCGAAAAGTGGTTTTTCAACACTAACACAAGTGCGAAAAGTGGTTTTTCCACACTAATACAAGTGCAAAAGTGGTTTCCTGCACCAACACAAGTGCGAAAAGTGGTTTTTCAACACTAACACAAGTGCGAAAAGTGGTTTTTCAACACTATCACAAGTGCAAAAAGTGTTTTTTCCACACTAATACAAGTGCAAAAGTGGTTTGCTGCACCAACACAAGTGCGAAAAGTGGTTTTTAAACACTAACACAAGTGCGAAAAGTGGTTTTTCCACACTAACACAAGTGCAAAAAGTGGTTTTTCAACACTATCACAAGTGCAAAAAGTGTTTTTTCCACACTAATACAAGTGCAAAAGTGGTTTCCTGCACCAACACAAGTGCGAAAAGTGGTTTTTCAACACTAACACAAGTGCGAAAAGTGGGTTTTCAACACTATCACAAGTGCAAAAAGTGTTTTTTCCTCACTAATACAAGTGCAAAAGTGGTTTCCTGCACCAACACAAGTGCGGAAAGTGGTTTTTCAACACTAACACAAGTGCGAAAAGTGGTTTTTCAACACTATCACAAGTGCAAAAAGTGTTTTTTCCACACTAATACAAGTGAAAAAGTGGTTTCCTGCACCAACACAAGTGCGAAAAGTGGTTTTTCAACACTAACACAAGTGCGAAAAGTGGTTTTTCCACACTAACACAAATGCGAAAAGTGGTTTTTCAACACTAACGCAAGTGCAAAAAGTGGTTTTTCCACACTAATACAAGTGCAAAAGTGGTTTCCTGCACCAACACGAGTGCGAAAAGTGGTTTTTCAACACTAACACAAGTGCGAAAAGTGGTTTTTCAACACTATCACAAGTGCAAAAAGTGTTTTTTCCACACGAATACAAGTGCAAAAGTGGTTTCCTGCACCAACACAAGTGCGAAAAGTGGTTTTTCCACACTAACACAAGTGCGAAAAGTGGTTTTTCAACACTAACGCAAGTGCAAAAAGTGGTTTTTCCACACTAATACAAGTGCAAAAGTGGTTTCCTGCACCAACACAAGTGCGAAAAGTGGTTTTTCAACACTAACACAAGTGCGAAAAGTGGTTTTTCAACACTAACACAAGTGCGAAAAGTGGTTTTTCAACACTAACACAAGTGCGAAAAGTGGTTTTTCAACACTATCACAAGTGCAAAAAGTGTTTTTTCCACACTAATACAAGTGCAAAAGTGGTTTGCTGCACCAACACAAATGCGAAAAGTGGTTTTTCAACACTAACACAAGTGCGAAAAGTGGTTTTTCAACACTAACACAAGTGCGAAAAGTGGTTTTTCAACACTATCACAAGTGCAAAAAGTGTTTTTTCCACACTAATACAAGTGCAAAAGTGGTTTCCTGCACCAACACAAGTGCGAAAAGTGGTTTTTCAACACTAACACAAGTGTGAAAAGTGGTTTTTCAACACTAATACAAGTGCAAAAGTGGTTCCCTGCACCAACACAAGTGGGAAAAGTGGATTTTCAACACTAACACAAGTGCGAAAAGTGTTTTTTCCACACTAATACAAGTGCAAAAGTGGTTTCCTGCACCAACACAAGTGGGAAAAGTGGATTTTCAACACTAACACAAGTGCGAAAAGTGGTTTTTCAACACTAACACAAGTGTGAAAAGTGGTTTTTCAACACTACCACAAGTGCAAAAAGTGTTTTTTCCACAGTAATACAAGTGCAAAAGTGGTTTGCTGCACCAACACAAGTGCGAAAAGTGGTTTTTAAACACTAACACAAGTGCGAAAAGTGGTTTTTCCACACTAACACAAGTGCAAAAAGTGGTTTTTCAACACTATCACAAGTGCAAAAAGTGTTTTTTCCACACTAATACAAGTGCAAAAGTGGTTTCCTGCACCAACACAAGTGCGAAAAAGTGGTTTTCAACACTAACACAAGTGCGAAAAGTGGGTTTTCAACACTATCACAAGTGCAAAAAGTGTTTTTTCCACAATAATACAAGTGCAAAAGTGGTTTCCTGCACCAACACAAGTGCGAAAAGTGGTTTTTCAACACTAACACAAGTGCGAAAAGTGGTTTTTCAACACTATCACAAGTGCAGAAAGTGTTTTTTCCACACTAATAAAGTGAAAAAGTGGTTTCCTGCACCAACACAAGTGCGAAAAGTGGTTTTCAACACTAACACAAGTGCGAAAAGTGGTTTTTCCACACTAACACAAATGCGAAAAGTGGTTTTTCAACACTAACGCAAGTGCAAAAAGTGGATTTTCCACACTAATACAAGTGCAAAAGTGGTTTCCTGCACCAACACGAGTGCGAAAAGTGGTTTTTCAACACTAACACAAGTGCGAAAAGTGGTTTTTCAACACTATCACAAGTGCAAAAAGTGTTTTTTCCACACGAATACAAGTGCAAAAGTGGTTTCCTGCACCAACACAAGTGCGAAAAGTGGTTTTTCCACACTAACACAAGTGCGAAAAGTGGTTTTTCAACACTAACGCAAGTGCAAAAAGTGGTTTTTCCACACTAATACAAGTGCAAAAGTGGTTTCCTGCACCAACACAAGTGCGAAAAGTGGTTTTTCAACACTAACACAAGTGCGAAAAGTGGTTTTTCAACACTAACACAAGTGCGAAAAGTGGTTTTTCAACACTAACACAAGTGCGAAAAGTGGTTTTTCAACACTATCACAAGTGCAAAAAGTGTTTTTTCCACACTAATACAAGTGCAAAAGTGGTTTGCTGCACCAACACAAGTGCGAAAAGTGGTTTTTCAACACTAACACAAGTGCGAAAAGTGGTTTTTCAACACTAACACAAGTGTGAAAAGTGGTTTTTCAACACTATCACAAGTGCAAAAAGTGTTTTTTCCACACTAATACAAGTGCAAAAGTGGTTTCCTGCACCAACACAAGTGCGAAAAGTGGTTTTTCCACACTAACACAAGTGCGAAAAGTGGTTTTTCAACACTAACGCAAGTGCAAAAAGTGGTTTTTCCACACTAATACAAGTGCAAAAGTGGTTTCCTGCACCAACACAAGTGCGAAAAGTGGTTTTTCAACACTAACACAAGTGCGAAAAGTGGTTTTTCAACACTAACACAAGTGCGAAAAGTGGTTTTTCAACACTAACACAAGTGCGAAAAGTGGTTTTTCCACACTAACACAAGTGCGAAAAGTGGTTTTTCAACACTAACGCAAGTGCAACTAGAACGGGCACTCGGTAGAGCGCATACCTTCGCCGCAGCTACTGTTCTGTACTTGGCATGGGAGTGTAGGGAACAGAACAGTGAACAGTTTGGTGCTGATTTCATGCAAATCGGATAAGAATTGACCGAGTTATGACAAAAAACGCACATTTTGCAAGGTCGTGACCCCCCTGACCTTTGACCCCCAACCGCTAACAAGGTAAAAATACGCTATGGTAAAAATACGATTTTGACCTTTTCGTGACCTTGACCTTGACCTTTGACCCGATTGCTCCCAAAATCTAATCAAATGTGTCCCGTATAATAACCAATCATCCCACCAAATTTCATGCAATTCGGTTGAATACTTTTTGAGTTATGCGAATAACATACACACACACACACACACACAGACATACAAATAAATACACAGCGATCAAACATAACCTTCCGCTTTTGCGAAGGTAAAAAGTGGTTTTTCCTCACTAATACAAGTGCAAAAGTGGTTTCCTGCACCAACACAAGTGCGAAAAGTGGTTTTTCAACACTAACACAAGTGCGAAAAGTGGTTTTTCAACACTATCACAAGTGCAAAAAGTGTTTTTTCCACACTAATACAAGTGCAAAAGTGGTTTCCTGCACCAACCCAAGTGCGAAAAGTGGTTTTTCAACACTAACACAAGTGCGAAAAGTGGTTTTTCAACACTAACACAAGTGCGAAAAGTGGTTTTTCAACACTATCACAAGTGCAAAAAGTGTTTTTTCCACACTAATACATGTGCAAACGTGGTTTCCTGCAGCAACACAAGTGCGAAAAGTGGTTTTTCAACACTAACACAAGTGTGAAAAGTGGTTTTCAACACTAACACAAGTGCGAAAAGTGGTTTTTCAACACTATCACAAGTGCAAAAAGTGTTTTTCCACACTAATACAAGTGCAAAAGTGGTTTGCTGCACCAACACAAGTGTGAAAAGTGGTTTTTCAACACTAAAACAAGTGCGAAAAGTGGTTTTTCCACACTAACACAAGTGCGAAAAGTGGTTTTTCAACACTATCACAATTGCAAAAAGTGTTTTTTCCACACTAATACAAGTGCAAAAGTGGTTTCCTGCACCAAAACAAGTGCGAAAAGTGGTTTTTCAACACTAACACAAGTGCGAAAAGTGGTTTTTCAACACTAATACAAGTGCAAAAGTGGTTTCCTGCACCAACACAAGTGGGAAAAGTGGATTTTCAACACTAACACAAGTGCGATAAGTGTTTTTTCCACACTAATACAAGTGCAAAGTGGTTTCCTGCACCAACACAAGTGGGAAAAGTGGATTTTCAACACTAACACAAGTGCGAAAAGTGGTTTTTCAACACTAACACAAGTGCAAAAAGTGGTTTTTCAACACTATCACAAGTGCAAAAAGTGTTTTTCCACACTCATACAAGTGCAAAAGTGGTTTCCTGCACCAACACGAGTGCGAAAGTGGTTTTTCAACACTAACACAAGTGCGAAGAAAGTGGTTTTTCAACACTATCACAAGTGCAAAAAGTGTTTTTTCCACACTAATACAAGTGAAAAAGTGGTTTCCTGCACCAACACAAGTGCGAAAAGTGGTTTCCTGCACCAACACAAGTGCGAAAAGTGGTTTTTCAACACTAACGCAAGTGCAAAAAGTGGTTTTTCCACACTAATACAAGTGCAAAAGTGGTGTCCTGCACCAACACAAGTGCGAAAAGTGGTTTTTCAACACTAACACAAGTGCGAAAAGTGGTTTTTCAACACTATCACAAGTGCAAAAAGTGTTTTTTCCACACTAATACAAGTGCAAAAGTGGTTTCCTGCACCAACACAAGTGCGAAAAGTGGTTTTTCAACACTAACACAAGTGCGAAAAGTGGTTTTTCAACACTAACACAAGTGCGAAAAGTGGTTTTTCAACACTATCACAAGTGCAAAAAGTGTTTTTTCCACACTAATACAAGTGCAAAAGTGGTTTCCTGCACCAACACAAGTGCGAAAAGTGTTTTTTCAACACTAACACAAGTGCGAAAAGTGGTTTTTCAACACTAACACAAGTGCGAAAAGTGGTTTTTCCACACTAATACAAGTGCAAAAGTGGTTTCCTGCACCAACACAAGTGCGAAAAGTGGTTTTTCAACACTAACACAAGTGCGAAAAGTGGGTTTTCAACACTATCACAAGTGCAAAAAGTGTTTTTTCCACACTAATACAAGTGCAAAAGTGGTTTGCTGCACCAACACAAGTGCGAAAAGTGGTTTTAAACACTAACACAAGTGCGAAAAGTGGTTTTTCCACACTAACACAAGTGCAAAAAGTGGTTTTTCAACACTATCACAAGTGCAAAAAGTGTTTTTTCCACACTAATACAAGTGCAAAAGTGGTTTCCTGCACCAACACAAGTGCGAAAAGTGGTTTTTCACACTAACACAAGTGCGAAAAGTGGGTTTTCAACACTATCACAAGTGCAAAAAAAGTGTTTTTTCCACACTAATACAAGTGCAAAAGTGGTTTCCTGCACCAACACAAGTGCGAAAAGTGGTTTTTCAACACTAACACAAGTGCGAAAAGTGGTTTTTCAACACTATCACAAGTGCAGAAAGTGTTTTTTCCACACTAATACAAGTGAAAAAGTGGTTTCCTGCACCAACACAAGTGCGAAAAGTGGTTTTTCAACACTAACACAAGTGCGAAAAGTGGTTTTTCCACACTAACACAAATGCGAAAAGTGGTTTTTCAACACTAACGCAAGTGCAAAAAGTGGTTTTTCCACACTAATACAAGTGCAAAAGTGGTTTCCTGCACCAACACGAGTGCGAAAAGTGGTTTTTCAACACTAACACAAGTGCGAAAAGTGGTTTTTCAACACTATCACAAGTGCAAAAAGTGTTTTTTCCACACGAATACAAGTGCAAAAGTGGTTTCCTGCACCAACACAAGTGCGAAAAGTGGTTTTTCCACACTAACACAAGTGCGAAAAGTGGTTTTTCAACACTAACGCAAGTGCAAAAAGTGGTTTTTCCACACTAATACAAGTGCAAAAGTGGTTTCCTGCACCAACACAAGTGCGAAAAGTGGTTTTTCAACACTAACACAAGTGCGAAAAGTGGTTTTTCAACACTAACACAAGTGCGAAAAGTGGTTTTTCAACACTAACACAAGTGCGAAAAGTGGTTTTTCAACACTATCACAAGTGCAAAAAGTGTTTTTTCCACACTAATACAAGTGCAAAAGTGGTTTGCTGCACCAACACAAGTGCGAAAAGTGGTTTTTCAACACTAACACAAGTGCGAAAAGTGGTTTTTCAACACTAACACAAGTGCGAAAAGTGGTTTTTCAACACTATCACAAGTGCAAAAAGTGTTTTTTCCACACTAATACAAGTGCAAAAGTGGTTTCCTGCACCAACACAAGTGCGAAAAGTGGTTTTTCAACACTAACACAAGTGTGAAAAGTGGTTTTTCAACACTAATACAAGTGCAAAAGTGGTTCCCTGCACCAACACAAGTGGGAAAAGTGGATTTTCAACACTAACACAAGTGCGAAAAGTGTTTTTTCCACACTAATACAAGTGCAAAAGTGGTTTCCTGCACCAACACAAGTGGGAAAAGTGGATTTTCAACACTAACACAAGTGCGAAAAGTGGTTTTTCAACACTAACACAAGTGTGAAAAGTGGTTTTTCAACACTACCACAAGTGCAAAAAGTGTTTTTTCCACAGTAATACAAGTGCAAAAGTGGTTTGCTGCACCAACACAAGTGCGAAAAGTGGTTTTTAAACACTAACACAAGTGCGAAAAGTGGTTTTTCCACACTAACACAAGTGCAAAAAGTGGTTTTTCAACACTATCACAAGTGCAAAAAGTGTTTTTTCCACACTAATACAAGTGCAAAAGTGGTTTCCTGCACCAACACAAGTGCGAAAAGTGGTTTTTCAACACTAACACAAGTGCGAAAAGTGGGTTTTCAACACTATCACAAGTGCAAAAAGTGTTTTTTCCACAATAATACAAGTGCAAAAGTGGTTTCCTGCACCAACACAAGTGCGAAAAGTGGTTTTTCAACACTAACACAAGTGCGAAAAGTGGTTTTTCAACACTATCACAAGTGCAGAAAGTGTTTTTTCCACACTAATAAAGTGAAAAAGTGGTTTCCTGCACCAACACAAGTGCGAAAAGTGGTTTTTCAACACTAACACAAGTGCGAAAAGTGGTTTTTCCACACTAACACAAATGCGAAAAGTGGTTTTTCAACACTAACGCAAGTGCAAAAAGTGGATTTTCCACACTAATACAAGTGCAAAAGTGGTTTCCTGCACCAACACGAGTGCGAAAAGTGGTTTTTCAACACTAACACAAGTGCGAAAAGTGGTTTTTCAACACTATCACAAGTGCAAAAAGTGTTTTTTCCACACGAATACAAGTGCAAAAGTGGTTTCCTGCACCAACACAAGTGCGAAAAGTGGTTTTTCCACACTAACACAAGTGCGAAAAGTGGTTTTTCAACACTAACGCAAGTGCAAAAAGTGGTTTTTCCACACTAATACAAGTGCAAAAGTGGTTTCCTGCACCAACACAAGTGCGAAAAGTGGTTTTTCAACACTAACACAAGTGCGAAAAGTGGTTTTTCAACACTAACACAAGTGCGAAAAGTGGTTTTTCAACACTAACACAAGTGCGAAAAGTGGTTTTTCAACACTATCACAAGTGCAAAAAGTGTTTTTTCCACACTAATACAAGTGCAAAAGTGGTTTGCTGCACCAACACAAGTGCGAAAAGTGGTTTTTCAACACTAACACAAGTGCGAAAAGTGGTTTTTCAACACTAACACAAGTGTGAAAAGTGGTTTTTCAACACTATCACAAGTGCAAAAAGTGTTTTTTCCACACTAATACAAGTGCAAAAGTGGTTTCCTGCACCAACACAAGTGCGAAAAGTGGTTTTTCCACACTAACACAAGTGCGAAAAGTGGTTTTTCAACACTAACGCAAGTGCAAAAAGTGGTTTTTCCACACTAATACAAGTGCAAAAGTGGTTTCCTGCACCAACACAAGTGCGAAAAGTGGTTTTTCAACACTAACACAAGTGCGAAAAGTGGTTTTTCAACACTAACACAAGTGCGAAAAGTGGTTTTTCAACACTAACACAAGTGCGAAAAGTGGTTTTTCCACACTAACACAAGTGCGAAAAGTGGTTTTTCAACACTAACGCAAGTGCAACTAGAACGGGCACTCGGTAGAGCGCATACCTTCGCCGCAGCTACTGTTCTGTACTTGGCATGGGAGTGTAGGGAACAGAACAGTGAACAGTTTGGTGCTGATTTCATGCAAATCGGATAAGAATTGACCGAGTTATGACAAAAAACGCACATTTTGCAAGGTCGTGACCCCCCTGACCTTTGACCCCCAACCGCTAACAAGGTAAAAATACGCTATGGTAAAAATACGATTTTGACCTTTTCGTGACCTTGACCTTGACCTTTGACCCGATTGCTCCCAAAATCTAATCAAATGTGTCCCGTATAATAACCAATCATCCCACCAAATTTCATGCAATTCGGTTGAATACTTTTTGAGTTATGCGAATAACATACACACACACACACACACACAGACATACAAATAAATACACAGCGATCAAAACATAACCTTCCGCTTTTGCGAAGGTAAAAAGTGGTTTTTCCTCACTAATACAAGTGCAAAAGTGGTTTCCTGCACCAACACAAGTGCGGAAAGTGGTTTTTCAACACTAACACAAGTGCGAAAAGTGGTTTTTCAACACTATCACAAGTGCAAAAAGTGTTTTTTCCACACTAATACAAGTGCAAAAGTGGTTTCCTGCACCAACCCAAGTGCGAAAAGTGGTTTTTCAACACTAACACAAGTGCGAAAAGTGGTTTTTCAACACTAACACAAGTGTGAAAAGTGGTTTTTCAACACTAACACAAGTGCGAAAAGTGGTTTTTCAACACTATCACAAGTGCAAAAAGTGTTTTTCCACACTAATACAAGTGCAAAAGTGGTTTGCTGCACCAACACAAGTGTGAAAAGTGGTTTTTCAACACTAAAACAAGTGCGAAAAGTGGTTTTTCCACACTAACACAAGTGCGAAAAGTGGTTTTTCAACACTATCACAATTGCAAAAAGTGTTTTTTCCACACTAATACAAGTGCAAAAGTGGTTTCCTGCACCAAAACAAGTGCGAAAAGTGGTTTTTCAACACTAACACAAGTGCGAAAAGTGGTTTTTCAACACTAATACAAGTGCAAAAGTGGTTTCCTGCACCAACACAAGTGGGAAAAGTGGATTTTCAACACTAACACAAGTGCGATAAGTGTTTTTTCCACACTAATACAAGTGCAAAGTGGTTTCCTGCACCAACACAAGTGGGAAAAGTGGATTTTCAATAACTAACACAAGTGCGAAAAGTGGTTTTTCAACACTAACACAAGTGCAAAAAGTGGTTTTTCAACACTATCACAAGTGCAAAAAGTGTTTTTCCACACTCATACAAGTGCAAAAGTGGTTTCCTGCACCAACACGAGTGCGAAAGTGGTTTTTCAACACTAACACAAGTGCGAAAAGTGGTTTTTCAACACTATCACAAGTGCAAAAAGTGTTTTTTCCACACTAATACAAGTGAAAAAGTGGTTTCCTGCACCAACACAAGTGCGAAAAGTGGTTTCCTGCACCAACACAAGTGCGAAAAGTGGTTTTTCAACACTAACGCAAGTGCAAAAAGTGGTTTTTCCACACTAATACAAGTGCAAAAGTGGTGTCCTGCACCAACACAAGTGCGAAAAGTGGTTTTTCAACACTAACACAAGTGCGAAAAGTGGTTTTTCAACACTATCACAAGTGCAAAAAGTGTTTTTTCCACACTAATACAAGTGCAAAAGTGGTTTCCTGCACCAACACAAGTGCGAAAAGTGGTTTTTCAACACTAACACAAGTGCGAAAAGTGGTTTTTCAACACTAACACAAGTGCGAAAAGTGGTTTTTCAACACTATCACAAGTGCAAAAAGTGTTTTTTCCACACTAATACAAGTGCAAAAGTGGTTTCCTGCACCAACACAAGTGCGAAAAGTGTTTTTTCAACACTAACACAAGTGCGAAAAGTGGTTTTTCAACACTAACACAAGTGCGAAAAGTGGTTTTTCCACACTAATACAAGTGCAAAAGTGGTTTCCTGCACCAACACAAGTGCGAAAAGTGGTTTTTCAACACTAACACAAGTGCGAAAAGTGGTTTTTCAACACTATCACAAGTGCAAAAAGTGTTTTTTCCACACTAATACAAGTGCAAAAGTGGTTTGCTGCACCAACACAAGTGCGAAAAGTGGTTTTTAAACACTAACACAAGTGCGAAAAGTGGTTTTTCCACACTAACACAAGTGCAAAAAGTGGTTTTTCAACACTATCACAAGTGCAAAAAGTGTTTTTTCCACACTAATACAAGTGCAAAAGTGGTTTCCTGCACCAACACAAGTGCGAAAAGTGGTTTTTCAACACTAACACAAGTGCGAAAAGTGGGTTTTCAACACTATCACAAGTGCAAAAAGTGTTTTTTCCACACTAATACAAGTGCAAAAGTGGTTTCCTGCACCAACACAAGTGCGAAAAGTGGTTTTTCAACACTAACACAAGTGCGAAAAGTGGTTTTTCAACACTATCACAAGTGCAGAAAGTGTTTTTTCCACACTAATACAAGTGAAAAAGTGGTTTCCTGCACCAACACAAGTGCGAAAAGTGGTTTTTCAACACTAACACAAGTGCGAAAAGTGGTTTTTCCACACTAACACAAATGCGAAAAGTGGTTTTTCAACACTAACGCAAGTGCAAAAAGTGGTTTTTCCACACTAATACAAGTGCAAAAGTGGTTTCCTGCACCAACACCAGTGCGAAAAGTGGTTTTTCAACACTAACACAAGTGCGAAAAGTGGTTTTTCAACACTATCACAAGTGCAAAAAGTGTTTTTTCCACACGAATACAAGTGCAAAAGTGGTTTCCTGCACCAACACAAGTGCGAAAAGTGGTTTTTCCACACTAACACAAGTGCGAAAAGTGGTTTTTCAACACTAACGCAAGTGCAAAAAGTGGTTTTTCCACACTAATACAAGTGCAAAAGTGGTTTCCTGCACCAACACAAGTGCGAAAAGTGGTTTTTCAACACTAACACAAGTGCGAAAAGTGGTTTTTCAACACTAACACAAGTGCGAAAAGTGGTTTTTCAACACTAACACAAGTGCGAAAAGTGGTTTTTCAACACTATCACAAGTGCAAAAAGTGTTTTTTCCACACTAATACAAGTGCAAAAGTGGTTTGCTGCACCAACACAAGTGCGAAAAGTGGTTTTTCAACACTAACACAAGTGCGAAATGTGGTTTTTCAACACTAACACAAGTGCGAAAAGTGGTTTTTCAACACTATCACAAGTGCAAAAAGTGTTTTTTCCACACTAATACAAGTGCAAAAGTGGTTTCCTGCACCAACACAAGTGCGAAAAGTGGTTTTTCAACACTAACACAAGTGTGAAAAGTGGTTTTTCAACACTAATACAAGTGCAAAAGTGGTTCCCTGCACCAACACAAGTGGGAAAAGTGGATTTTCAACACTAACACAAGTGCGAAAAGTGTTTTTTCCACACTAATACAAGTGCAAAAGTGGTTTCCTGCACCAACACAAGTGGGAAAAGTGGATTTTCAACACTAACACAAGTGCGAAAAGTGGTTTTTCAACACTAACACAAGTGTGAAAAGTGGTTTTTCAACACTACCACAAGTGCAAAAAGTGTTTTTTCCACAGTAATACAAGTGCAAAAGTGGTTTGCTGCACCAAAACAAGTGCGAAAAGTGGTTTTTAAACACTAACACAAGTGCGAAAAGTGGTTTTTCCACACTAACACAAGTGCAAAAAGTGGTTTTTCAACACTATCACAAGTGCAAAAAGTGTTTTTTCCACACTAATACAAGTGCAAAAGTGGTTTCCTGCACCAACACAAGTGCGAAAAGTGGTTTTTCAACACTAACACAAGTGCGAAAAGTGGGTTTTCAACACTATCACAAGTGCAAAAAGTGTTTTTTCCACAATAATACAAGTGCAAAAGTGGTTTCCTGCACCAACACAAGTGCGAAAAGTGGTTTTTCAACACTAACACAAGTGCGAAAAGTGGTTTTTCAACACTATCACAAGTGCAGAAAGTGTTTTTTCCACACTAATAAAGTGAAAAAGTGGTTTCCTGCACCAACACAAGTGCGAAAAGTGGTTTTTCAACACTAACACAAGTGCGAAAAGTGGTTTTTCCACACTAACACAAATGCGAAAAGTGGTTTTTCAACACTAACGCAAGTGCAAAAAGTGGATTTTCCACACTAATACAAGTGCAAAAGTGGTTTCCTGCACCAACACGAGTGCGAAAAGTGGTTTTTCAACACTAACACAAGTGCGAAAAGTGGTTTTTCAACACTATCACAAGTGCAAAAATTGTTTTTTCCACACGAATACAAGTGCAAAAGTGGTTTCCTGCACCAACACAAGTGCGAAAAGTGGTTTTTCCACACTAACACAAGTGCGAAAAGTGGTTTTTCAACACTAACGCAAGTGCAAAAAGTGGTTTTTCCACACTAATACAAGTGCAAAAGTGGTTTCCTGCACCAACACAAGTGCGAAAAGTGGTTTTTCAACACTAACACAAGTGCGAAAAGTGGTTTTTCAACACTAACACAAGTGCGAAAAGTGGTTTTTCAACACTAACACAAGTGCGAAAAGTGGTTTTTCAACACTATCACAAGTGCAAAAAGTGTTTTTTCCACACTAATACAAGTGCAAAAGTGGTTTGCTGCACCAACACAAGTGCGAAAAGTGGTTTTTCAACACTAACACAAGTGCGAAAAGTGGTTTTTCAACACTAACACAAGTGTGAAAAGTGGTTTTTCAACACTATCACAAGTGCAAAAAGTGTTTTTTCCACACTAATACAAGTGCAAAAGTGGTTTCCTGCACCAACACAAGTGCGAAAAGTGGTTTTTCAACACTAACACAAGTGTGAAAAGTGGTTTTTCAACACTAATACAAGTGCAAAAGTGGTTCCCTGCACCAACACAAGTGGGAAAAGTGGATTTTCAACACTAACACAAGTGCGAAAAGTGTTTTTTCCACACTAATACAAGTGCAAAAGTGGTTTCCTGCACCAACACAAGTGGGAAAAGTGGATTTTCAACACTAACACAAGTGCGAAAAGTGGTTTTTCAACACTAACACAAGTGCGAAAAGTGGTTTTTCAACACTACCACAAGTGCAAAAAGTGTTTTTTCCACAGTAATACAAGTGCAAAAGTGGTTTCCTGCACCAACACAAGTGCGAAAAGTGGTTTTTCAACACCAACACAAGTGCGAAAAGTGGTTTTTCAACACTAACGCAAGTGAAAAAAGTGGTTTTTCCACACTAATACAAGTGCAAAAGTGGTTTCCTGCACCAACACAAGTGCGAAAAGTGGTTTTTCAACACTAACACAAGTGCGAAAAGTGGTTTTTCAACACTAACACAAGTGCGAAAAGTGGTTTTTCAACACTAACACAAGTGCGAAAAGTGGTTTTTCAACACTATCACAAGTGCAAAAAGTGTTTTTTCCACACTAATACAAGTGCAAAAGTGTTTTGCTGCACCAACACAAGTGCGAAAAGTGGTTTTTCAACACTAACACAAGTGCGAAAAGTGGTTTTTCAACCCTAACACAAGTGCAAAAAGTGGTTTTTCAACACTATCACAAGTGCAAAAAGTGTTTTTTCCACACTAATACAAGTGCAAAAGTGGTTTCCTGCACCAACACAAGTGCGAAAAGTGGTTTTTCAACACTAACACAAGTGTGAAAAGTGGTTTTTCAACACTAATACAAGTGCAAAAGTGGTTCCCTGCACCAACACAAGTGGGAAAAGTGGATTTTCAACACTAACACAAGTGTGAAAAGTGGTTTTTCAACACTAATACAAGTGCAAAAGTGGTTCCCTGCACCAACACAAGTGGGAAAAGTGGATTTTCAACACTAACACAAGTGCGAAAAGTGTTTTTTCCACACTAATACAAGTGCAAAAGTGGTTTCCTGCACCAACACAAGTGCGAAAAGTGGTTTTTCAACACTAACACAAGTGCGAAAAGTGGTTTTTCAACACTAACACAAGTGCAAAAAGTGGTTTTTCAACACTATCACAAGTGCAAAAAGTGTTTTTTCCACACTAATACAAGTGCAAAAGTGGTTTCCTGCACCAACACAAGTGCGAAAAGTGGTTTTTCAACACTAACACAAGTGTGAAAAGTGGTTTTTCAACACTAATACAAGTGCAAAAGTGGTTCCCTGCACCAACACAAGTGGGAAAAGTGGATTTTCAACACTAACACAAGTGCGAAAAGTGTTTTTTCCACACTAATACAAGTGCAAAAGTGGTTTCCTGCACCAACACAAGTGGGAAAAGTGGATTTTCAACACTAACACAAGTGTGAAAAGTGGTTTTTCAACACTACCACAAGTGCAAAAAGTGTTTTTTCCACAGTAATACAAGTGCAAAAGTGGTTTGCTGCACCAACACAAGTGCGAAAAGTGGTTTTTAAACACTAACACAAGTGCGAAAAGTGGTTTTTCCACACTAACACAAGTGCAAAAAGTGGTTTTTCAACACTATCACAAGTGCAAAAAGTGTTTTTTCCACACTAATACAAGTGCAAAAGTGGTTTCCTGCACCAACACAAGTTCGAAAAGTGGTTTTTCAACACTAACACAAGTGCGAAAAGTGGGTTTTCAACACTATCACAAGTGCAAAAAGTGTTTTTTCCACACTAATACAAGTGCAAAAGTGGTTTCCTGCACCAACACAAGTGCGAAAAGTGGTTTTTCAACACTAACACAAGTGCGAAAAGTGGTTTTTCAACACTATCACAAGTGCAGAAAGTGTTTTTTCCACACTAATAAAGTGAAAAAGTGGTTTCCTGCACCAACACAAGTGCGAAAAGTGGTGTTTCAACACTAACACAAGTGCGAAAAGTGGTTTTTCAACACTAACACAAGTGCGAAAAGTGGTTTTTCAACACTATCTCAAGTGCAAAAAGTGTTTTTTCCACACTAATACAAGTGCAAAAGTGGTTTCCTGCACCAACACAAGTGCGAAAAGTGGTTTTTCAACACTAACACAAGTGTGAAAAGTGGTTTTTCAACACTAATACAAGTGCAAAAGTGGTTCCCTGCACCAACACAAGTGGGAAAAGTGGATTTTCAACACTAACACAAGTGCGAAAAGTGTTTTTTCCACACTAATACAAGTGCAAAAGTGGTTTCCTGCACCAACACAAGTGGGAAAAGTGGATTTTCAACACTAACACAAGTGCGAAAAGTGGTTTTTCAACACTAACACAAGTGCGAAAAGTGGTTTTTCAACACTACCACAAGTGCAAAAAGTGTTTTTTCCACAGTAATACAAGTGCAAAAGTGGTTTCCTGCACCAACACAAGTGCGAAAAGTGGTTTTTCAACACTAACACAAGTGCGAAAAGTGGTTTTTCAACACTATCACAAGTGCAAAAAGTGTTTTTTCCACACTAATACAAGTGAAAAAGTGGTTTCCTGCACCAACACAAGTGCGAAAAGTTGCTTTTCAACACTAACACAAGTGCGAAAAGTGGTTTTTCCACACTAACACAAGTGCGAAAAGTGGTTTTTCAACACTAACGCAAGTGCAAAAAGTGGTTTTTCCACACTAATACAAGTGCAAAAGTGGTTTCCTGCACCAACACAAGTGCGAAAAGTGGTTTTTCAACACTAACACAAGTGCGAAAAGTGGTTTTTCAACACTATCACAAGTGCAAAAAGTGTTTTTTCCACACTAATACAAGTGCAAAAGTGGTTTGCTGCACCAACACAAGTGCGAAAAGTGGTTTTTCAACTCTAACACAAGTGCGAAAAGTAGTTTTTCCACACTAACACAAGTGCGAAAAGTGGTTTTTCAACACTATCACAAGTGCAAAAAGTGTTTTTTCCACACTAATACAAGTGCAAAAGTGGTTTCCTGCACCAACACAAGTGCGAAAAGTGGTTTTTCAACACTAACACAAGTGCGAAAAGTGGGTTTTCAACACTATCACAAGTGCAAAAAGTGTTTTTTCCACACTAATACAAGTGCAAAAGTGGTTTCCTGCACCAACACAAGTGCGAAAAGTGGTTTTTCAACACTAACACAAGTGCGAAAAGTGGTTTTTCCACACTAATACAAGTGCAAAAGTGGTTTCCTGCACTAACACAAGTGCGAAAAGTGGTTTTTCAACACTAACACAAGTGCAAAAAGTGGTTTTTCAACACTATCACAAGTGCAAAAAGTGTTTTTTCCACACTAATACAAGTGCAAAAGTGGTTTCCTGCACCAACACAAGTGCGAAAAGTGGTTTTTCAACACTAACACAAGTGTGAAAAGTGGTTTTTCAACACTAATACAAGTGCAAAAGTGGTTCCCTGCACCAACACAAGTGGGAAAAGTGGATTTTCAACACTAACACAAGTGCGAAAAGTGTTTTTTCCACACTAATACAAGTGCAAAAGTGGTTTCCTGCACCAACACAAGTGGGAAAAGTGGATTTTCAACACTAACACAAGTGTGAAAAGTGGTTTTTCAACACTACCACAAGTGCAAAAAGTGTTTTTTCCACAGTAATACAAGTGCAAAAGTGGTTTGCTGCACCAACACAAGTGCGAAAAGTGGTTTTTAAACACTAACACAAGTGCGAAAAGTGGTTTTTCCACACTAACACAAGTGCAAAAAGTGGTTTTTCAACACTATCACAAGTGCAAAAAGTGTTTTTTCCACACTAATACAAGTGCAAAAGTGGTTTCCTGCACCAACACAAGTTCGAAAAGTGGTTTTTCAACACTAACACAAGTGCGAAAAGTGGGTTTTCAACACTATCACAAGTGCAAAAAGTGTTTTTTCCACACTAATACAAGTGCAAAAGTGGTTTCCTGCACCAACACAAGTGCGAAAAGTGGTTTTTCAACACTAACACAAGTGCGAAAAGTGGTTTTTCAACACTATCACAAGTGCAGAAAGTGTTTTTTCCACACTAATAAAGTGAAAAAGTGGTTTCCTGCACCAACACAAGTGCGAAAAGTGGTGTTTCAACACTAACACAAGTGCGAAAAGTGGTTTTTCAACACTAACACAAGTGCGAAAAGTGGTTTTTCAACACTATCTCAAGTGCAAAAAGTGTTTTTTCCACACTAATACAAGTGCAAAAGTGGTTTCCTGCACCAACACAAGTGCGAAAAGTGGTTTTTCAACACTAACACAAGTGTGAAAAGTGGTTTTTCAACACTAATACAAGTGCAAAAGTGGTTCCCTGCACCAACACAAGTGGGAAAAGTGGATTTTCAACACTAACACAAGTGCGAAAAGTGTTTTTTCCACACTAATACAAGTGCAAAAGTGGTTTCCTGCACCAACACAAGTGGGAAAAGTGGATTTTCAACACTAACACAAGTGCGAAAAGTGGTTTTTCAACACTAACACAAGTGCGAAAAGTGGTTTTTCAACACTACCACAAGTGCAAAAAGTGTTTTTTCCACAGTAATACAAGTGCAAAAGTGGTTTCCTGCACCAACACAAGTGCGAAAAGTGGTTTTTCAACACTAACACAAGTGCGAAAAGTGGTTTTTCAACACTATCACAAGTGCAAAAAGTGTTTTTTCCACACTAATACAAGTGAAAAAGTGGTTTCCTGCACCAACACAAGTGCGAAAAGTTGCTTTTCAACACTAACACAAGTGCGAAAAGTGGTTTTTCCACACTAACACAAGTGCGAAAAGTGGTTTTTCAACACTAACGCAAGTGCAAAAAGTGGTTTTTCCACACTAATACAAGTGCAAAAGTGGTTTCCTGCACCAACACAAGTGCGAAAAGTGGTTTTTCAACACTAACACAAGTGCGAAAAGTGGTTTTTCAACACTATCACAAGTGCAAAAAGTGTTTTTTCCACACTAATACAAGTGCAAAAGTGGTTTGCTGCACCAACACAAGTGCGAAAAGTGGTTTTTCAACTCTAACACAAGTGCGAAAAGTAGTTTTTCCACACTAACACAAGTGCGAAAAGTGGTTTTTCAACACTATCACAAGTGCAAAAAGTGTTTTTTCCACACTAATACAAGTGCAAAAGTGGTTTCCTGCACCAACACAAGTGCGAAAAGTGGTTTTTCAACACTAACACAAGTGCGAAAAGTGGGTTTTCAACACTATCACAAGTGCAAAAAGTGTTTTTTCCACACTAATACAAGTGCAAAAGTGGTTTCCTGCACCAACACAAGTGCGAAAAGTGGTTTTTCAACACTAACACAAGTGCGAAAAGTGGTTTTTCAACACTATCACAAGTGCAAAAAGTGTTTTTTCCACACTAATACAAGTGAAAAAGTGGTTTCCTGCACCAACACAAGTGCGAAAAGTGGTTTTTCAACACTAACACAAGTGCGAAAAGTGGGTTTTCCACACTAACACAAGTGCGAAAAGTGGTTTTTCAACACTAACGCAAGTGCAAAAAGTGGTTTTTCCACACGAATACAAGTGCAAAAGTGGTTTCCTGCACCAACACAAGTGTGAAAAGTGGTTTTTCAACACTAACACAAGTGCGAAAAGTGGTTTTTCAACACTATCACAAGTGCAAAAGTGTTTTTTCCACACTAATACAAGTGAAAAAGTGGTTTCCTGCACCAACACAAGTGCGAAAAGTGGTTTTTCAACACTAACACAAGTGCGAAAAGTGGTTTTTCCACACTAACACAAGTGCGAAAAGTGGTTTTTCAACACTAACGCAAGTGCAAAAAGTGGTTTTTCCACACGAATACAAGTGCAAAAGTGGTTTCCTGCACCAACACAAGTGCGAAAAGTGGTTTTTCAACACTAACACAAGTGCGAAAAGTGGTTTTTCAACACTAACACAAGTGCGAAAAGTGGTTTTTCAACACTATCACAAGTGCAAAAAGTGTTTTTTCCACACTAATACATGTGCAAAAGTGGTTTCCTGCACCAACACAAGTGCGAAAAGTGGTTTTTCAACACTAACATAAGTGCGAAAAGTGGTTTTTCAACACTAACACAAGTGCGAAAAGTGGTTTTTCAACACTATCACAAGTGCAAAAAGTGTTTTTTCTACACTAATACAAGGGCAAAAGTGGTTTGCTGCACCAACACAAGTGCGAAAAGTGGTTTTTCAACACTAACACAAGTGCGAAAAGTGGTTTTTCAACACTATCACAAGTGCAAAAAGTGTTTTTTCCACACTCATACAAGTGCAAAAGTGGTTTCCTGCACCAACACAAGTGCGAAAAGTGGTTTTTCAACACTAACACAAGTGTGAAAAGTGGTTTTTCAACACTAATACAAGTGCAAAAGTAGTTCCCAGCACCAACACAAGTGGGAAAAGTGGATTTTCAACACTAACACCAGTGCGAAAAGTGTTTTTTCCACACTAATACAAGTGCAAAAGTGGTTTCCTGCACCAACACAAGTGGGAAAAGTGGATTTTCAACACTAACACAAGTGCGAAAAGTGGTTTTTCAACACTAACACAAGTGCGAAAAGTGGTTTTTCAACACTATCACAAGTGCAAAAAGTGTTTTTTCCACACTAATACAAGTGCAAAAGTGGTTTCCTGCACCAACACAAGTGCGAAAAGTGGTTTTTCAACACTAACACAAGTGCGAAAAGTGGTTTTTCAACACTATCACAAGTGCAAAAAGTGTTTTTTCCACACTAATACAAGTGAAAA
Source organism: Myxine glutinosa (assembly GCF_964187855.1). Taxonomy (NCBI): domain Eukaryota; kingdom Metazoa; phylum Chordata; class Myxini; order Myxiniformes; family Myxinidae; genus Myxine; species Myxine glutinosa. Next base: position 138,530,885 of record NC_136263.1, read on the forward strand.
AGTGGTTTCCTGCACCAACACAAGTGCGAAAAGTGGTTTTTCAACACTAACACAAGTGCGAAAAGTGGTTTTTCCACACTAACACAAGTGCGAAAAGTGGTTTTTCAACACTAACGCAAGTGCAAAAAGTGGTTTTTCCACACTAATACAAGTGCAAAAGTGGTTTCCTGCACCAACACAAGTGCGAAAAGTGGTTTTTCAACACTAACACAAGTGCGAAAAGTGGTTTTTCAACACTATCACAAGTGCAAAAAGTGTTTTTCCCACACTAATACAAGTGCAAAAGTGGTTTCCTGCACCAACACAAGTGCGAAAAGTGTTTTTTCAACACTAACACAAGTGCGAAAAGTGGTTTTTCAACACTAACACAAGTGCGAAAAGTGGTTTTTCCACACTAAAACAAGTGCAAAAGTGGTTTCCTGCACCAACACAAGTGCGAAAAGTGGTTTTTCAACACTAACACAAGTGCGAAAAGTGGTTTTTCAACACTATCACAAGTGCAAAAAGTGTTTTTTCCACACTAATACAAGTGCAAAAGTGGTTTGCTACACCAACACAAGTGCGAAAAGTGGTTTTTCAACACGAACACAAGTGCGAAAAGTGGTTTTTCAACACGAACACAAGTGCGAAAAGTGGTTTTTCCACACTAACACAAGTGCGAAAAGTGGTTTTTCAACACTATCACAAGTGCAAAAAGTGTTTTTTCCACACTAATACAAGTGCAAAAGTGGTTTCCTGCAGCAACACAAGTGCGAAAAGTGGGTTTTCAACACTATCACAAGTGCAAAAAGTGTTTTTTCCACACTAATACAAGTGCAAAAGTGGTTTCCTGCACCAACACAAGTGCGAAAAGTGGTTTTTCAACACTAACACAAGTGCGAAAGTGGTTTTTCAACACTATCACAAGTGCAAAAAGTGTTTTTTCCACACTAATACAAGTGAAAAAGTGGTTTCCTGCACCAACACAAGTGCGAAAAGTGGTTTTTCAACACTAACACAAGTGCGAAAAGTGGTTTTTCCACACTAACACAAGTGCGAAAAGTGGTTTTTCAACACTAACGCAAGTGCAAAAAGTGGTTTTTCCACACTAATACAAGTGCAAAAGTGGTTTGCTGCACCAACACAAGTGCGAAAAGTGGTTTTTCAACACTAACACAAGTGCGAAAAGTGGTTTTTCAACACTATCACATGTGCAGAAAGTGTTTTTTTCCACACTAATACAAGTGCAAAAGTGGTTTCCTGCACCAACACAAGTGCGAAAAGTGGTTTTTCAACACTAACACAAGTGCGAAAAGTGGTTTTTCAACACTAACACAAGTGCGAAAAGTGGTTTTTCAACACTAACACAAGTGCGAAAAGTGGTTTTTCAACACTATCACAAGTGCAAAAAGTGTTTTTTCCACACTAATACAAGTGCAAAAGTGTTTTGCTGCACCAACACAAGTGCGAAAAGTGGTTTTTCAACACTAACACAAGTGCGAAAAGTGGTTTTTCAACACTAACACAAGTGCAAAAAGTGGTTTTTCAACACTATCACAAGTGCAAAAAGTGTTTTTTCCACACTAATACAAGTGCAAAAGTGGTTTCCTGCACCAACACAAGTGCGAAAAGTGGTTTTTCAACACTAACACAAGTGTGAAAAGTGGTTTTTCAACACTAATACAAGTGCAAAAGTGGTTCCCTGCACCAACACAAGTGGGAAAAGTGGATTTTCAACACTAACACAAGTGTGAAAAGTGGTTTTTCAACACTAATACAAGTGCAAAAGTGGTTCCCTGCACCAACACAAGTGGGAAAAGTGGATTTTCAACACTAACACAAGTGCGAAAAGTGTTTTTTCCACACTAATACAAGTGCAAAAGTGGTTTCCTGCACCAACACAAGTGCGAAAAGTGGTTTTTCAACACTAACACAAGTGCGAAAAGTGGTTTTTCAACACTAACACAAGTGCAAAAAGTGGTTTTTCAACACTATCACAAGTGCAAAAAGTGTTTTTTCCACACTAATACAAGTGCAAAAGTGGTTTCCTGCACCAACACAAGTGCGAAAAGTGGTTTTTCAACACTAACACAAGTGTGAAAAGTGGTTTTTCAACACTAATACAAGTGCAAAAGTGGTTCCCTGCACCAACACAAGTGGGAAAAGTGGATTTTCAACACTAACACAAGTGCGAAAAGTGTTTTTTCCACACTAATACAAGTGCAAAAGTGGTTTCCTGCACCAACACAAGTGGGAAAAGTGGATTTTCAACACTAACACAAGTGTGAAAAGTGGTTTTTCAACACTACCACAAGTGCAAAAAGTGTTTTTTCCACAGTAATACAAGTGCAAAAGTGGTTTGCTGCACCAACACAAGTGCGAAAAGTGGTTTTTAAACACTAACACAAGTGCGAAAAGTGGTTTTTCCACACTAACACAAGTGCAAAAAGTGGTTTTTCAACACTATCACAAGTGCAAAAAGTGTTTTTTCCACACTAATACAAGTGCAAAAGTGGTTTCCTGCACCAACACAAGTTCGAAAAGTGGTTTTTCAACACTAACACAAGTGCGAAAAGTGGGTTTTCAACACTATCACAAGTGCAAAAAGTGTTTTTTCCACACTAATACAAGTGCAAAAGTGGTTTCCTGCACCAACACAAGTGCGAAAAGTGGTTTTTCAACACTAACACAAGTGCGAAAAGTGGTTTTTCAACACTATCACAAGTGCAGAAAGTGTTTTTTCCACACTAATAAAGTGAAAAAGTGGTTTCCTGCACCAACACAAGTGCGAAAAGTGGTTTTTCAACACTAACACAAGTGCGAAAAGTGGTTTTTCAACACTAACACAAGTGCGAAAAGTGGTTTTTCAACACTATCTCAAGTGCAAAAAGTGTTTTTTCCACACTAATACAAGTGCAAAAGTGGTTTCCTGCACCAACACAAGTGCGAAAAGTGGTTTTTCAACACTAACACAAGTGTGAAAAGTGGTTTTTCAACACTAATACAAGTGCAAAAGTGGTTCCCTGCACCAACACAAGTGGGAAAAGTGGATTTTCAACACTAACACAAGTGCGAAAAGTGTTTTTTCCACACTAATACAAGTGCAAAAGTGGTTTCCTGCACCAACACAAGTGGGAAAAGTGGATTTTCAACACTAACACAAGTGCGAAAAGTGGTTTTTCAACACTAACACAAGTGCGAAAAGTGGTTTTTCAACACTACCACAAGTGCAAAAAGTGTTTTTTCCACAGTAATACAAGTGCAAAAGTGGTTTCCTGCACCAACACAAGTGCGAAAAGTGGTTTTTCAACACTAACACAAGTGCGAAAAGTGGTTTTTCAACACTATCACAAGTGCAAAAAGTGTTTTTTCCACACTAATACAAGTGAAAAAGTGGTTTCCTGAACCAACACAAGTGCGAAAAGTTGCTTTTCAACACTAACACAAGTGCGAAAAGTGGTTTTTCCACACTAACACAAGTGCGAAAAGTGGTTTTTCAACACTAACGCAAGTGCAAAAAGTGGTTTTTCCACACTAATACAAGTGCAAAAGTGGTTTCCTGCACCAACACAAGTGCGAAAAGTGGTTTTTCAACACTAACACAAGTGCGAAAAGTGGTTTTTCAACACTATCACAAGTGCAAAAAGTGTTTTTTCCACACTAATACAAGTGCAAAAGTGGTTTGCTGCACCAACACAAGTGCGAAAAGTGGTTTTTCAACTCTAACACAAGTGCGAAAAGTAGTTTTTCCACACTAACACAAGTGCGAAAAGTGGTTTTTCAACACTATCACAAGTGCAAAAAGTGTTTTTTCCACACTAATACAAGTGCAAAAGTGGTTTCCTGCACCAACACAAGTGCGAAAAGTGGTTTTTCAACACTAACACAAGTGCGAAAAGTGGGTTTTCAACACTATCACAAGTGCAAAAAGTGTTTTTTCCACACTAATACAAGTGCAAAAGTGGTTTCCTGCACCAACACAAGTGCGAAAAGTGGTTTTTCAACACTAACACAAGTGCGAAAAGTGGTTTTTCAACACTATCACAAGTGCAAAAAGTGTTTTTTCCACACTAATACAAGTGAAAAAGTGGTTTCCTGCACCAACACAAGTGCGAAAAGTGGTTTTTCAACACTAACACAAGTGCGAAAAGTGGGTTTTCCACACTAACACAAGTGCGAAAAGTGGTTTTTCAACACTAACGCAAGTGCAAAAAGTGGTTTTTCCACACGAATACAAGTGCAAAAGTGGTTTCCTGCACCAACACAAGTGTGAAAAGTGGTTTTTCAACACTAACACAAGTGCGAAAAGTGGTTTTTCAACACTAACACAAGTGTGAAAAGTGGTTTTTCAACACTACCACAAGTGCAAAAAGTGTTTTTTCCACAGTAATACAAGTGCAAAAGTGGTTTGCTGCACCAACACAAGTGCGAAAAGTGGTTTTTAAACACTAACACAAGTGCGAAAAGTGGTTTTTCCACACTAACACAAGTGCAAAAAGTGGTTTTTCAACACTATCACAAGTGCAAAAAGTGTTTTTTCCACACTAATACAAGTGCAAAAGTGGTTTCCTGCACCAACACAAGTTCGAAAAGTGGTTTTTCAACACTAACACAAGTGCGAAAAGTGGGTTTTCAACACTATCACAAGTGCAAAAAGTGTTTTTTCCACACTAATACAAGTGCAAAAGTGGTTTCCTGCACCAACACAAGTGCGAAAAGTGGTTTTTCAACACTAACACAAGTGCGAAAAGTGGTTTTTCAACACTATCACAAGTGCAGAAAGTGTTTTTTCCACACTAATAAAGTGAAAAAGTGGTTTCCTGCACCAACACAAGTGCGAAAAGTGGTTTTTCAACACTAACACAAGTGCGAAAAGTGGTTTTTCAACACTAACACAAGTGCGAAAAGTGGTTTTTCAACACTATCTCAAGTGCAAAAAGTGTTTTTTCCACACTAATACAAGTGCAAAAGTGGTTTCCTGCACCAACACAAGTGCGAAAAGTGGTTTTTCAACACTAACACAAGTGTGAAAAGTGGTTTTTCAACACTAATACAAGTGCAAAAGTGGTTCCCTGCACCAACACAAGTGGGAAAAGTGGATTTTCAACACTAACACAAGTGCGAAAAGTGTTTTTTCCACACTAATACAAGTGCAAAAGTGGTTTCCTGCACCAACACAAGTGGGAAAAGTGGATTTTCAACACTAACACAAGTGCGAAAAGTGGTTTTTCAACACTAACACAAGTGCGAAAAGTGGTTTTTCAACACTACCACAAGTGCAAAAAGTGTTTTTTCCACAGTAATACAAGTGCAAAAGTGGTTTCCTGCACCAACACAAGTGCGAAAAGTGGTTTTTCAACACTAACACAAGTGCGAAAAGTGGTTTTTCAACACTATCACAAGTGCAAAAAGTGTTTTTTCCACACTAATACAGGTGAAAAAGTGGTTTCCTGCACCAACACAAGTGCGAAAAGTTGCTTTTCAACACTAACACAAGTGCGAAAAGTGGTTTTTCCACACTAACACAAGTGCGAAAAGTGGTTTTTCAACACTACCACAAGTGCAAAAAGTGTTTTTTCCACAGTAATACAAGTGCAAAAGTGGTTTGCTGCACCAACACAAGTGCGAAAAGTGGTTTTTAAACACTAACACAAGTGCGAAAAGTGGTTTTTCCACACTAACACAAGTGCAAAAAGTGGTTTTTCAACACTATCACAAGTGCAAAAAGTGTTTTTTCCACACTAATACAAGTGCAAAAGTGGTTTCCTGCACCAACACAAGTTCGAAAAGTGGTTTTTCAACACTAACACAAGTGCGAAAAGTGGGTTTTCAACACTATCACAAGTGCAAAAAGTGTTTTTTCCACACTAATACAAGTGCAAAAGTGGTTTCCTGCACCAACACAAGTGCGAAAAGTGGTTTTTCAACACTAACACAAGTGCGAAAAGTGGTTTTTCAACACTATCACAAGTGCAGAAAGTGTTTTTTCCACACTAATAAAGTGAAAAAGTGGTTTCCTGCACCAACACAAGTGCGAAAAGTGGTTTTTCAACACTAACACAAGTGCGAAAAGTGGTTTTTCAACACTAACACAAGTGCGAAAAGTGGTTTTTCAACACTATCTCAAGTGCAAAAAGTGTTTTTTCCACACTAATACAAGTGCAAAAGTGGTTTCCTGCACCAACACAAGTGCGAAAAGTGGTTTTTCAACACTAACACAAGTGTGAAAAGTGGTTTTTCAACACTAATACAAGTGCAAAAGTGGTTCCCTGCACCAACACAAGTGGGAAAAGTGGATTTTCAACACTAACACAAGTGCGAAAAGTGTTTTTTCCACACTAATACAAGTGCAAAAGTGGTTTCCTGCACCAACACAAGTGGGAAAAGTGGATTTTCAACACTAACACAAGTGCGAAAAGTGGTTTTTCAACACTAACACAAGTGCGAAAAGTGGTTTTTCAACACTACCACAAGTGCAAAAAGTGTTTTTTCCACAGTAATACAAGTGCAAAAGTGGTTTCCTGCACCAACACAAGTGCGAAAAGTGGTTTTTCAACACTAACACAAGTGCGAAAAGTGGTTTTTCAACACTATCACAAGTGCAAAAAGTGTTTTTTCCACACTAATACAAGTGAAAAAGTGGTTTCCTGAACCAACACAAGTGCGAAAAGTTGCTTTTCAACACTAACACAAGTGCGAAAAGTGGTTTTTCCACACTAACACAAGTGCGAAAAGTGGTTTTTCAACACTAACGCAAGTGCAAAAAGTGGTTTTTCCACACTAATACAAGTGCAAAAGTGGTTTCCTGCACCAACACAAGTGCGAAAAGTGGTTTTTCAACACTAACACAAGTGCGAAAAGTGGTTTTTCAACACTATCACAAGTGCAAAAAGTGTTTTTTCCACACTAATACAAGTGCAAAAGTGGTTTGCTGCACCAACACAAGTGCGAAAAGTGGTTTTTCAACTCTAACACAAGTGCGAAAAGTAGTTTTTCCACACTAACACAAGTGCGAAAAGTGGTTTTTCAACACTATCACAAGTGCAAAAAGTGTTTTTTCCACACTAATACAAGTGCAAAAGTGGTTTCCTGCACCAACACAAGTGCGAAAAGTGGTTTTTCAACACTAACACAAGTGCGAAAAGTGGGTTTTCAACACTATCACAAGTGCAAAAAGTGTTTTTTCCACACTAATACAAGTGCAAAAGTGGTTTCCTGCACCAACACAAGTGCGAAAAGTGGTTTTTCAACACTAACACAAGTGCGAAAAGTGGTTTTTCAACACTATCACAAGTGCAAAAAGTGTTTTTTCCACACTAATACAAGTGAAAAAGTGGTTTCCTGCACCAACACAAGTGCGAAAAGTGGTTTTTCAACACTAACACAAGTGCGAAAAGTGGGTTTTCCACACTAACACAAGTGCGAAAAGTGGTTTTTCAACACTAACGCAAGTGCAAAAAGTGGTTTTTCCACACGAATACAAGTGCAAAAGTGGTTTCCTGCACCAACACAAGTGTGAAAAGTGGTTTTTCAACACTAACACAAGTGCGAAAAGTGGTTTTTCAACACTAACACAAGTGTGAAAAGTGGTTTTTCAACACTACCACAAGTGCAAAAAGTGTTTTTTCCACAGTAATACAAGTGCAAAAGTGGTTTGCTGCACCAACACAAGTGCGAAAAGTGGTTTTTAAACACTAACACAAGTGCGAAAAGTGGTTTTTCCACACTAACACAAGTGCAAAAAGTGGTTTTTCAACACTATCACAAGTGCAAAAAGTGTTTTTTCCACACTAATACAAGTGCAAAAGTGGTTTCCTGCACCAACACAAGTTCGAAAAGTGGTTTTTCAACACTAACACAAGTGCGAAAAGTGGGTTTTCAACACTATCACAAGTGCAAAAAGTGTTTTTTCCACACTAATACAAGTGCAAAAGTGGTTTCCTGCACCAACACAAGTGCGAAAAGTGGTTTTTCAACACTAACACAAGTGCGAAAAGTGGTTTTTCAACACTATCACAAGTGCAGAAAGTGTTTTTTCCACACTAATAAAGTGAAAAAGTGGTTTCCTGCACCAACACAAGTGCGAAAAGTGGTTTTTCAACACTAACACAAGTGCGAAAAGTGGTTTTTCAACACTAACACAAGTGCGAAAAGTGGTTTTTCAACACTATCTCAAGTGCAAAAAGTGTTTTTTCCACACTAATACAAGTGCAAAAGTGGTTTCCTGCACCAACACAAGTGCGAAAAGTGGTTTTTCAACACTAACACAAGTGTGAAAAGTGGTTTTTCAACACTAATACAAGTGCAAAAGTGGTTCCCTGCACCAACACAAGTGGGAAAAGTGGATTTTCAACACTAACACAAGTGCGAAAAGTGTTTTTTCCACACTAATACAAGTGCAAAAGTGGTTTCCTGCACCAACACAAGTGGGAAAAGTGGATTTTCAACACTAACACAAGTGCGAAAAGTGGTTTTTCAACACTAACACAAGTGCGAAAAGTGGTTTTTCAACACTACCACAAGTGCAAAAAGTGTTTTTTCCACAGTAATACAAGTGCAAAAGTGGTTTCCTGCACCAACACAAGTGCGAAAAGTGGTTTTTCAACACTAACACAAGTGCGAAAAGTGGTTTTTCAACACTATCACAAGTGCAAAAAGTGTTTTTTCCACACTAATACAGGTGAAAAAGTGGTTTCCTGCACCAACACAAGTGCGAAAGGTTGCTTTTCAACACTAACACAAGTGCGAAAAGTGGTTTTTCCACACTAACACAAGTGCGAAAAGTGGTTTTTCAACACTAACGCAAGTGCAAAAAGTGGTTTTTCCACACTAATACAAGTGCAAAAGTGGTTTCCTGCACCAACACAAGTGCGAAAAGTGGTTTTTCAACACTAACACAAGTGCGAAAAGTGGTTTTTCAACACTATCACAAGTGCAAAAAGTGTTTTTTCCACACTAATACAAGTGCAAAAGTGGTTTGCTGCACCAACACAAGTGCGAAAAGTGGTTTTTCAACTCTAACACAAGTGCGAAAAGTAGTTTTTCCACACTAACACAAGTGCGAAAAGTGGTTTTTCAACACTATCACAAGTGCAAAAAGTGTTTTTTCCACACTAATACAAGTGCAAAAGTGGTTTCCTGCACCAACACAAGTGCGAAAAGTGGTTTTTCAACACTAACACAAGTGCGAAAAGTGGGTTTTCAACACTATCACAAGTGCAAAAAGTGTTTTTTCCACACTAATACAAGTGCAAAAGTGGTTTCCTGCACCAACACAAGTGCGAAAAGTGGTTTTTCAACACTAACACAAGTGCGAAAAGTGGTTTTTCAACACTATCACAAGTGCAAAAAGTGTTTTTTCCACACTAATACAAGTGAAAAAGTGGTTTCCTGCACCAACACAAGTGCGAAAAGTGGTTTTTCAACACTAACACAAGTGCGAAAAGTGGGTTTTCCACACTAACACAAGTGCGAAAAGTGGTTTTTCAACACTAACGCAAGTGCAAAAAGTGGTTTTTCCACACGAATACAAGTGCAAAAGTGGTTTCCTGCACCAACACAAGTGTGAAAAGTGGTTTTTCAACACTAACACAAGTGCGAAAAGTGGTTTTTCAACACTATCACAAGTGCAAAAGTGTTTTTTCCACACTAATACAAGTGAAAAAGTGGTTTCCTGCACCAACACAAGTGCGAAAAGTGGTTTTTCAACACTAACACAAGTGCGAAAAGTGGTTTTTCCACACTAACACAAGTGCGAAAAGTGGTTTTTCAACACTAACGCAAGTGCAAAAAGTGGTTTTTCCACACGAATACAAGTGCAAAAGTGGTTTCCTGCACCAACACAAGTGCGAAAAGTGGTTTTTCAACACTAACACAAGTGCGAAAAGTGGTTTTTCAACACTAACACAAGTGCGAAAAGTGGTTTTTCAACACTATCACAAGTGCAAAAAGTGTTTTTTCCACACTAATACATGTGCAAAAGTGGTTTCCTGCACCAACACAAGTGCGAAAAGTGGTTTTTCAACACTAACATAAGTGCGAAAAGTGTTTTTTCAACACTAACACAAGTGCGAAAAGTGGTTTTTCAACACTATCACAAGTGCAAAAAGTGTTTTTTCTACACTAATACAAGGGCAAAAGTGGTTTGCTGCACCAACACAAGTGCGAAAAGTGGTTTTTCAACACTAACACAAGTGCGAAAAGTGGTTTTTCAACACTATCACAAGTGCAAAAAGTGTTTTTTCCACACTCATACAAGTGCAAAAGTGGTTTCCTGCACCAACACAAGTGCGAAAAGTGGTTTTTCAACACTAACACAAGTGTGAAAAGTGGTTTTTCAACACTAATACAAGTGCAAAAGTAGTTCCCAGCACCAACACAAGTGGGAAAAGTGGATTTTCAACACTAACACCAGTGCGAAAAGTGTTTTTTCCACACTAATACAAGTGCAAAAGTGGTTTCCTGCACCAACACAAGTGGGAAAAGTGGATTTTCAACACTAACACAAGTGCGAAAAGTGGTTTTTCAACACTAACACAAGTGCGAAAAGTGGTTTTTCAACACTATCACAAGTGCAAAAAGTGTTTTTTCCACACTAATACAAGTGCAAAAGTGGTTTCCTGCACCAACACAAGTGCGAAAAGTGGTTTTTCAACACTAACACAAGTGCGAAAAGTGGTTTTTCAACACTATCACAAGTGCAAAAAGTGTTTTTTCCACACTAATACAAGTGAAAAAGTGGTTTCCTGCACCAACACAAGTGCGAAAAGTGGTTTTTCAACACTAACACAAGTGCGAAAAGTGGTTTTTCCACACTAACACAAGTGCGAAAAGTGGTTTTTCAACACTAACGCAAGTGCAAAAAGTGGTTTTTCCACACTAATACAAGTGCAAAAGTGGTTTCCTGCACCAACACAAGTGCGAAAAGTGGTTTTTCAACACTAACACAAGTGCGAAAAGTGGTTTTTCAACACTATCACAAGTGCAAAAAGTGTTTTTCCCACACTAATACAAGTGCAAAAGTGGTTTCCTGCACCAACACAAGTGCGAAAAGTGTTTTTTCAACACTAACACAAGTGCGAAAAGTGGTTTTTCAACACTAACACAAGTGCGAAAAGTGGTTTTTCCACACTAAAACAAGTGCAAAAGTGGTTTCCTGCACCAACACAAGTGCGAAAAGTGGTTTTTCAACACTAACACAAGTGCGAAAAGTGGTTTTTCAACACTATCACAAGTGCAAAAAGTGTTTTTTCCACACTAATACAAGTGCAAAAGTGGTTTGCTACACCAACACAAGTGCGAAAAGTGGTTTTTCAACACGAACACAAGTGCGAAAAGTGGTTTTTCAACACGAACACAAGTGCGAAAAGTGGTTTTTCCACACTAACACAAGTGCGAAAAGTGGTTTTTCAACACTATCACAAGTGCAAAAAGTGTTTTTTCCACACTAATACAAGTGCAAAAGTGGTTTCCTGCACCAACACAAGTGCGAAAAGTGGGTTTTCAACACTATCACAAGTGCAAAAAGTGTTTTTTCCACACTAATACAAGTGCAAAAGTGGTTTCCTGCACCAACACAAGTGCGAAAAGTGGTTTTTCAACACTAACACAAGTGCGAAAGTGGTTTTTCAACACTATCACAAGTGCAAAAAGTGTTTTTTCCACACTAATACAAGTGAAAAAGTGGTTTCCTGCACCAACACAAGTGCGAAAAGTGGTTTTTCAACACTAACACAAGTGCGAAAAGTGGTTTTTCCACACTAACACAAGTGCGAAAAGTGGTTTTTCAACACTAACGCAAGTGCAAAAAGTGGTTTTTCCACACTAATACAAGTGCAAAAGTGGTTTGCTGCACCAACACAAGTGCGAAAAGTGGTTTTTCAACACTAACACAAGTGCGAAAAGTGGTTTTTCAACACTATCACATGTGCAGAAAGTGTTTTTTTCCACACTAATACAAGTGCAAAAGTGGTTTCCTGCACCAACACAAGTGCGAAAAGTGGTTTTTCAACACTAACACAAGTGCGAAAAGTGGTTTTTCAACACTAACACAAGTGCGAAAAGTGGTTTTTCAACACTATCACAAGTGCAAAAAGTGTTTTTCCACACTAATACAAGTGCAAAAGTGGTTTGCTGCACCAACACAAGTGTGAAAAGTGGATTTTCAACACTAACACAAGTGCGAAAAGTGGTTTTTCAACACTAACACAAGTGCGAAAAGTGGTTTTTCAACACTAACACAAGTGCGAAAAGTGTTTTTTCCACACTAATACAAGTGCAAAAGTGGTTTCCTGCACCAACACAAGTGGGAAAAGTGGATTTTCAACACTAACACAAGTGCGAAAAGTGGTTTTTCAACACTAACACAAGTGCGAAAAGTGGTTTTTCAACACTACCACAAGTGCAAAAAGTGTTTTTCCACAGTAATACAAGTGCAAAAGTGGTTTCCTGCACCAACACAAGTGCGAAAAGTGGTTTTTCAACACTAACACAAGTGCGAAAAGTGTTTTTTCCACACTAATACAAGTGCAAAAGTGGTTTCCTGCACCAACACAAGTGGGAAAAGTGGATTTTCAACACTAACACAAGTGCGAAAAGTGTTTTTTCCACACTAATACAAGTGCAAAAGTGGTTTCCTGCACCAACACAAGTGGGAAAAGTGGATTTTCAACACTAACACAAGTGCGAAAAGTGGTTTTTCAACACTAACACAAGTGCGAAAAGTGGTTTTTCAACACTACCGCAAGTGCAAAAAGTGTTTTTTCCACAGTAATACAAGTGCAAAAGTGGTTTCCTGCACCAACACAAGTGCGAAAAGTGGTTTTTCAACACTAACACAAGTGCGAAAAGTGGTTTTTCAACACTATCACAAGTGCAAAAAGTGTTTTTTCCACACTAATACAAGTGCAAAAGTGGTTTCCTGCACCAACACAAGTGCGGTAAGTTGCTTTTCAACACTAACACAAGTGCGAAAAGTGGTTTTTCCACACTAACACAAGTGCGAAAAGTGGTTTTTCAACACTAACGCAAGTGCAAAAAGTGGTTTTTCCACACTAATACAAGTGCAAAAAGTGGGTTTTCAACACTATCACAAGTGCAAAAAGTGTTTTTTCCACACTAATACAAGTGCAAAAGTGGTTTCCTGCACCAACACAAGTGCGAAAAGTGGTTTTTCAACACTAACACAAGTGCGAAAAGTGGTTTTTCAACACTATCACAAGTGCAAAAAGTGTTTTTCCACACTAATACAAGTGAAAAAGTGGTTTCCTGCACCAACACAAGTGCGAAAAGTGGTTTTTCAACACTAACACAAGTGCGAAAAGTGGGTTTTCCACACTAACACAAGTGCGAAAAGTGGTTTTTCAACACTAACGCAAGTGCAAAAAGTGGTTTTTCCACACGAATACAAGTGCAAAAGTGGTTTCCTGCACCAACACAAGTGTGAAAAGTGGTTTTTCAACACTAACACAAGTGCGAAAAGTGGTTTTTCAACACTATCACAAGTGCAAAAGTGTTTTTTCCACACTAATACAAGTGAAAAAGTGGTTTCCTGCACCAACACAAGTGCGAAAAGTGGTTTTTCAACACTAACACAAGTGCGAAAAGTGGTTTTTCCACACTAACACAAGTGCGAAAAGTGGTTTTTCAACACTAACGCAAGTGCAAAAAGTGGTTTTTCCACACGAATACAAGTGCAAAAGTGGTTTCCTGCACCAACACAAGTGCGAAAAGTGGTTTTTCAACACTAACACAAGTGCGAAAAGTGGTTTTTCAACACTAACACAAGTGCGAAAAGTGGTTTTTCAACACTATCACAAGTGCAAAAAGTGTTTTTTCCACACTAATACATGTGCAAAAGTGGTTTCCTGCACCAACACAAGTGCGAAAAGTGGTTTTTCAACACTAACATAAGTGCGAAAAGTGGTTTTTCAACACTAACACAAGTGCGAAAAGTGGTTTTTCAACACTATCACAAGTGCAAAAAGTGTTTTTTCTACACTAATACAAGGGCAAAAGTGGTTTGCTGCACCAACACAAGTGCGAAAAGTGGTTTTTCAACACTAACACAAGTACGAAAAGTGGTTTTTCCACACTAACACAAGTGCGAAAAGTGGTTTTTCAACACTATCACAAGTGCAAAAAGTGTTTTTTCCACACTCATACAAGTGCAAAAGTGGTTTCCTGCACCAACACAAGTGCGAAAAGTGGTTTTTCAACACTAACACAAGTGTGAAAAGTGGTTTTTCAACACTAATACAAGTGCAAAAGTAGTTCCCAGCACCAACACAAGTGGGAAAAGTGGATTTTCAACACTAACACAAGTGCGAAAAGTGTTTTTTCCACACTAATACAAGTGCAAAAGTGGTTTCCTGCACCAACACAAGTGGGAAAAGTGGATTTTCAACACTAACACAAGTGCGAAAAGTGGTTTTTCAACACTAACACAAGTGCGAAAAGTGGTTTTTCAACACTATCACAAGTGCAAAAAGTGTTTTTTCCACACTAATACAAGTGCAAAAGTGGTTTCCTGCACCAACACAAGTGCGAAAAGTGGTTTTTCAACACTAACACAAGTGCGAAAAGTGGTTTTTCAACACTATCACAAGTGCAAAAAGTGTTTTTTCCACACTAATACAAGTGAAAAAGTGGTTTCCTGCACCAACACAAGTGCGAAAAGTGGTTTTTCAACACTAACACAAGTGCGAAAAGTGGTTTTTCCACACTAACACAAGTGCGAAAAGTGGTTTTTCAACACTAACGCAAGTGCAAAAAGTGGTTTTTCCACACTAATACAAGTGCAAAAGTGGTTTCCTGCACCAACACAAGTGCGAAAAGTGGTTTTTCAACACTAACACAAGTGCGAAAAGTGGTTTTTCAACACTATCACAAGTGCAAAAAGTGTTTTTTCCACACTAATACAAGTGCAAAAGTGGTTTCCTGCACCAACACAAGTGCGAAAAGTGTTTTTTCAACACTAACACAAGTGCGAAAAGTGGTTTTTCAACACTAACACAAGTGCGAAAAGTGGTTTTTCCACACTAATACAAGTGCAAAAGTGGTTTCCTGCACCAACACAAGTGCGAAAAGTGGTTTTTCAACACTAACACAAGTGCGAAAAGTGGTTTTTCAACACTATCACAAGTGCAAAAAGTGTTTTTTCCACACTAATACAAGTGCAAAAGTGGTTTGCTACACCAACACAAGTGCGAAAAGTGGTTTTTCAACACTAACACAAGTGCGAAAAGTGGTTTTTCCACACTAACACAAGTGCGAAAAGTGGTTTTTCAACACTATCACAAGTGCAAAAAGTGTTTTTTCCACAGTAATACAAGTGCAAAAGTGGTTTCCTGCACCAACACAAGTGCGAAAAGTGGGTTTTCAACACTATCACAAGTGCAAAAAGTGTTTTTTCCACACTAATAAAGTGAAAAAGTGGTTTCCTGCACCAACACAAGTGCGAAAAGTGGTTTTTCAACACTAACACAAGTGCGAAAAGTGGTTTTTCCACACTATCACAAGTGCAAAAAGTGTTTTTTCCACACTAATACAAGTGAAAAAGTGGTTTCCTGCACCAACACAAGTGCGAAAAGTGGTTTTTCAACACTAACACAAGTGCGAAAAGTGGTTTTTCCACACTAACACAAGTGCGAAAAGTGGTTTTTCAACACTAACGCAAGTGCAAAAAGTGGTTTTTCCACACTAATACAAGTGCAAAAGTGGTTTCCTGCACCAACACAAGTGCGAAAAGTGGTTTTTCAACACCAACACAAGTGCGAAAAGTGGTTTTTCAACACTAACGCAAGTGCAAAAAGTGGTTTTTCCACACTAATACAAGTGCAAAAGTGGTTTCCTGCACCAACACAAGTGCGAAAAGTGGTTTTTCAACACTAACACAAGTGCGAAAAGTGGTTTTTCAACACTAACACAAGTGCGAAAAGTGGTTTTTCAACACTAACACAAGTGCGAAAAGTGGTTTTTCAACACTATCACAAGTGCAAAAAGTGTTTTTTCCACACTAATACAAGTGCAAAAGTGGTTTGCTGCACCAACACAAGTGCGAAAAGTGGTTTTTCAACACTAACACAAGTGCGAAAAGTGGTTTTTCAACACTAACACAAGTGCGAAAAGTGGTTTTTCAACACTATCACAAGTGCAAAAAGTGTTTTTTCCACACTAATACAAGTGCAAAAGTGGTTTCCTGCACCAACACAAGTGCGAAAAGTGGTTTTTCAACACTAACACAAGTGTGAAAAGTGGTTTTTCAACACTAATACAAGTGCAAAAGTGGTTCCCTGCACCAACACAAGTGGGAAAAGTGGATTTTCAACACTAACACAAGTGCGAAAAGTGTTTTTTCCACACTAATACAAGTGCAAAAGTGGTTTCCTGCACCAACACAAGTGGGAAAAGTGGATTTTCAACACTAACACAAGTGCGAAAAGTGGTTTTTCAACACTAACACAAGTGCGAAAAGTGGTTTTTCAACACTACCACAAGTGCAAAAAGTGTTTTTTCCACAGTAATACAAGTGCAAAAGTGGTTTCCTGCACCAACACAAGTGCGAAAAGTGGTTTTTCAACACTAACACAAGTGCGAAAAGTGGTTTTTCAACACTATCACAAGTGCAAAAAGTGTTTTTTCCACACTAATACAAGTGAAAAAGTGGTTTCCTGCACCAACACAAGTGCGAAAAGTTGCTTTTCAACACTAACACAAGTGCGAAAAGTGGTTTTTCCACACTAACACAAGTGCGAAAAGTGGTTTTTCAACACTAACGCAAGTGCAAAAAGTGGTTTTTCCACACTAATACAAGTGCAAAAGTGGTTTCCTGCACCAACACAAGTGCGAAAAGTGGTTTTTCAACACTAACACAAGTGCGAAAAGTGGTTTTTCAACACTATCACAAGTGCAAAAAGTGTTTTTTCCACACTAATACAAGTGCAAAAGTGGTTTGCTGCACCAACACAAGTGCGAAAAGTGGTTTTTCAACTCTAACACAAGTGCGAAAAGTAGTTTTTCCACACTAACACAAGTGCGAAAAGTGGTTTTTCAACACTATCACAAGTGCAAAAAGTGTTTTTTCCACACTAATACAAGTGCAAAAGTGGTTTCCTGCACCAACACAAGTGCGAAAAGTGGTTTTTCAACACTAACACAAGTGCGAAAAGTGGGTTTTCAACACTATCACAAGTGCAAAAAGTGTTTTTTCCACACTAATACAAGTGCAAAAGTGGTTTCCTGCACCAACACAAGTGCGAAAAGTGGTTTTTCAACACTAACACAAGTGCGAAAAGTGGTTTTTCAACACTATCACAAGTGCAAAAAGTGTTTTTTCCACACTAATACAAGTGAAAAAGTGGTTTCCTGCACCAACACAAGTGCGAAAAGTGGTTTTTCAACACTAACACAAGTGCGAAAAGTGGGTTTTCCACACTAACACAAGTGCGAAAAGTGGTTTTTCAACACTAACGCAAGTGCAAAAAGTGGTTTTTCCACACGAATACAAGTGCAAAAGTGGTTTCCTGCACCAACACAAGTGTGAAAAGTGGTTTTTCAACACTAACACAAGTGCGAAAAGTGGTTTTTCAACACTATCACAAGTGCAAAAGTGTTTTTTCCACACTAATACAAGTGAAAAAGTGGTTTCCTGCACCAACACAAGTGCGAAAAGTGGTTTTTCAACACTAACACAAGTGCGAAAAGTGGTTTTTCCACACTAACACAAGTGCGAAAAGTGGTTTTTCAACACTAACGCAAGTGCAAAAAGTGGTTTTTCCACACGAATACAAGTGCAAAAGTGGTTTCCTGCACCAACACAAGTGCGAAAAGTGGTTTTTCAACACTAACACAAGTGCGAAAAGTGGTTTTTCAACACTAACACAAGTGCGAAAAGTGGTTTTTCAACACTATCACAAGTGCAAAAAGTGTTTTTTCCACACTAATACATGTGCAAAAGTGGTTTCCTGCACCAACACAAGTGCGAAAAGTGGTTTTTCAACACTAACACAAGTGCGAAAAGTGGTTTTTCAACACTATCACAAGTGCAAAAAGTGTTTTTTCTACACTAATACAAGGGCAAAAGTGGTTTGCTGCACCAACACAAGTGCGAAAAGTGGTTTTTCAACACTAACACAAGTACGAAAAGTGGTTTTTCCACACTAACACAAGTGCGAAAAGTGGTTTTTCAACACTATCACAAGTGCAAAAAGTGTTTTTTCCACACTCATACAAGTGCAAAAGTGGTTTCCTGCACCAACACAAGTGCGAAAAGTGGTTTTTCAACACTAACACAAGTGCGAAAAGTGGTTTTTCAACACTAACACAAGTGCGAAAAGTGGTTTTTCAACACTATCACAAGTGCAAAAAGTGTTTTTTCCACACTAATACATGTGCAAAAGTGGTTTCCTGCACCAACACAAGTGCGAAAAGTGGTTTTTCAACACTAACACAAGTGCGAAAAGTGGTTTTTCAACACTATCACAAGTGCAAAAAGTGTTTTTTCTACACTAATACAAGGGCAAAAGTGGTTTGCTGCACCAACACAAGTGCGAAAAGTGGTTTTTCAACACTAACACAAGTACGAAAAGTGGTTTTTCCACACTAACACAAGTGCGAAAAGTGGTTTTTCAACACTATCACAAGTGCAAAAAGTGTTTTTTCCACACTCATACAAGTGCAAAAGTGGTTTCCTGCACCAACACAAGTGCGAAAAGTGGTTTTTCAACACTAACACAAGTGTGAAAAGTGGTTTTTCAACACTAATACAAGTGCAAAAGTAGTTCCCAGCACCAACACAAGTGGGAAAAGTGGATTTTCAACACTAACACAAGTGCGAAAAGTGTTTTTTCCACACTAATACAAGTGCAAAAGTGGTTTCCTGCACCAACACAAGTGGGAAAAGTGGATTTTCAACACTAACACAAGTGCGAAAAGTGGTTTTTCAACACTAACACAAGTGCGAAAAGTGGTTTTTCAACACTATCACAAGTGCAAAAAGTGTTTTTTCCACACTAATACAAGTGCAAAAGTGGTTTCCTGCACCAACACAAGTGCGAAAAGTGGTTTTTCAACACTAACACAAGTGCGAAAAGTGGTTTTTCAACACTATCACAAGTGCAAAAAGTGTTTTTTCCACACTAATACAAGTGAAAAAGTGGTTTCCTGCACCAACACAAGTGCGAAAAGTGGTTTTTCAACACTAACACAAGTGCGAAAAGTGGTTTTTTCCACACTAACACAAGTGCGAAAAGTGGTTTTTCAACACTAACGCAAGTGCTAAAAGTGGTTTTTCCACACTAATACAAGTGCAAAAGTGGTTTCCTGCACCAACACAAGTGCGAAAAGTGGTTTTTCAACACTAACACAAGTGCGAAAAGTGGTTTTTCAACACTATCACAAGTGCAAAAAGTGTTTTTTCCACACTAATACAAGTGCAAAAGTGGTTTCCTGCACCAACACAAGTGCGAAAAGTGTTTTTTCAACACTAACACAAGTGCGAAAAGTGGTTTTTCAACACTAACACAAGTGCGAAAAGTGGTTTTTCCACACTAATACAAGTGCAAAAGTGGTTTCCTGCACCAACACAAGTGCGAAAAGTGGTTTTTCAACACTAACACAAGTGCGAAAAGTGGTTTTTCAACACTATCACAAGTGCAAAAAGTGTTTTTTCCACACTAATACAAGTGCAAAAGTGGTTTGCTACACCAACACAAGTGCGAAAAGTGGTTTTTCAACACTAACACAAGTGCGAAAAGTGGTTTTTCCACACTAACACAAGTGCGAAAAGTGGTTTTTCAACACTATCACAAGTGCAAAAAGTGTTTTTCCACACTAATACAAGTGCAAAAGTGGTTTCCTGCACCAACACAAGTGCGAAAAGTGGTTTTTCAACACTAACACAAGTGCGAAAGTGGTTTTTCAACACTATCACAAGTGCAAAAAGTGTTTTTTCCACACTAATACAAGTGAAAAAGTGGTTTCCTGCACCAACACAAGTGCGAAAAGTGGTTTTTCAACACTAACACAAGTGCGAAAAGTGGTTTTTCCACACTAACACAAGTGCGAAAAGTGGTTTTTCAACACTAACGCAAGTGCAAAAAGTGGTTTTTCCACACTAATACAAGTGCAAAAGTGGTTTCCTGCACCAACACAAGTGCGAAAAGTGGTTTTTCAACACTAACACAAGTGCGAAAAGTGGTTTTTCAACACTATCACATGTGCAGAAAGTGTTTTTTTCCACACTAATACAAGTGCAAAAGTGGTTTCCTGCACCAACACAAGTGCGAAAAGTGGTTTTTCAACACTAACACAAGTGCGAAAAGTGGTTTTTCAACACTAACACAAGTGCGAAAAGTGGTTTTTCAACACTATCACAAGTGCAAAAAGTGTTTTTCCACACTAATACAAGTGCAAAAGTGGTTTGCTGCACCAACACAAGTGTGAAAAGTGGATTTTCAACACTAACACAAGTGCGAAAAGTGGTTTTTCAACACTAACACAAGTGCGAAAAGTGGTTTTTCAACACTAACACAAGTGCGAAAAGTGTTTTTCCACACTAATACAAGTGCAAAAGTGGTTTCCTGCACCAACACAAGTGGGAAAAGTGGATTTTCAACACTAACACAAGTGCGAAAAGTGGTTTTTCAACACTAACACAAGTGCGAAAAGTGGTTTTTCAACACTACCACAAGTGCAAAAAGTGTTTTTTCCACAGTAATACAAGTGCAAAAGTGGTTTCCTGCACCAACACAAGTGCGAAAAGTGGTTTTTCAACACTAACACAAGTGCGAAAAGTGTTTTTTCCACACTAATACAAGTGCAAAAGTGGTTTCCTGCACCAACACAAGTGGGAAAAGTGGATTTTCAACACTAACACAAGTGCGAAAAGTGTTTTTTCCACACTAATACAAGTGCAAAAGTGGTTTCCTGCACCAACACAAGTGGGAAAAGTGGATTTTCAACACTAACACAAGTGCGAAAAGTGGTTTTTCAACACTAACACAAGTGCGAAAAGTGGTTTTTCAACACTACCACAAGTGCAAAAAGTGTTTTTTCCACAGTAATACAATTGCAAAAGTGGTTTCCTGCACCAACACAAGTGCGAAAAGTGGTTTTTCAACACTAACACAAGTGCGAAAAGTGGTTTTTCAACACTATCACAAGTGCAAAAAGTGTTTTTTCCACACTAATACAAGTGAAAAAGTCGTTTCCTGCACCAACACAAGTGCGAAAAGTTGCTTTTCAACACTAACACAAGTGCGAAAAGTGGTTTTTCCACACTAACACAAGTGCGAAAAGTGGTTTTTCAACACTAACGCAAGTGCAAAAAGTGGTTTTTCCACACTAATACAAGTGCAAAAGTGGTTTCCTGCACCAACACAAGTGCGAAAAGTGGTTTTTCAACACTAACACAAGTGCGAAAAGTGGTTTTTCAACACTATCACAAGTGCAAAAAGTGTTTTTTCCACACTAATACAAGTGCAAAAGTGGTTTGCTGCACCAACACAAGTGCGAAAAGTGGTTTTTCAACTCTAACACAAGTGCGAAAAGTAGTTTTTCCACACTAACACAAGTGCGAAAAGTGGTTTTTCAACACTATCACAAGTGCAAAAAGTGTTTTTTCCACACTAATACAAGTGCAAAAGTGGTTTCCTGCACCAACACAAGTGCGAAAAGTGGTTTTTCAACACTAACACAAGTGCGAAAAGTGGGTTTTCAACACTATCACAAGTGCAAAAAGTGTTTTTTCCACACTAATACAAGTGCAAAAGTGGTTTCCTGCACCAACACAAGTGCGAAAAGTGGTTTTTCAACACTAACACAAGTGCGAAAAGTGGTTTTTCAACACTATCACAAGGGCAAAAAGTGTTTTTTCCACACTAATACAAGTGAAAAAGTGGTTTCCTGCACCAACACAAGTGCGAAAAGTGGTTTTTCAACACTAACACAAGTGCGAAAAGTGGGTTTTCCACACTAACACAAGTGCGAAAAGTGGTTTTTCAACACTAACGCAAGTGCAAAAAGTGGTTTTTCCACACGAATACAAGTGCAAAAGTGGTTTCCTGCACCAACACAAGTGTGAAAAGTGGTTTTTCAACACTAACACAAGTGCGAAAAGTGGTTTTTCAACACTATCACAAGTGCAAAAGTGTTTTTTCCACACTAATACAAGTGAAAAAGTGGTTTCCTGCACCAACACAAGTGCGAAAAGTGGTTTTTCAACACTAACACAAGTGCGAAAAGTGGTTTTTCCACACTAACACAAGTGCGAAAAGTGGTTTTTCAACACTAACGCAAGTGCAAAAAGTGGTTTTTCCACACGAATACAAGTGCAAAAGTGGTTTCCTGCACCAACACAAGTGCGAAAAGTGGTTTTTCAACACTAACACAAGTGCGAAAAGTGGTTTTTCAACACTAACACAAGTGCGAAAAGTGGTTTTTCAACACTATCACAAGTGCAAAAAGTGTTTTTTCCACACTAATACATGTGCAAAAGTGGTTTCCTGCACCAACACAAGTGCGAAAAGTGGTTTTTCAACACTAACATAAGTGCGAAAAGTGGTTTTTCAACACTAACACAAGTGCGAAAAGTGGTTTTTCAACATTATCACAAGTGCAAAAAGTGTTTTTTCTACACTAATACAAGGGCAAAAGTGGTTTGCTGCACCAACACAAGTGCGAAAAGTGGTTTTTCAACACTAACACAAGTACGAAAAGTGGTTTTTCCACACTAACACAAGTGCGAAAAGTGGTTTTTCAACACTATCACAAGTGCAAAAAGTGTTTTTTCCACACTCATACAAGTGCAAAAGTGGTTTCCTGCACCAACACAAGTGCGAAAAGTGGTTTTTCAACACTAACACAAGTGTGAAAAGTGGTTTTTCAACACTAATACAAATGCAAAAGTAGTTCCCAGCACCAACACAAGTGGGAAAAGTGGATTTTCAACACTAACACAAGTGCGAAAAGTGTTTTTTCCACACTAATACAAGTGCAAAAGTGGTTTCCTGCACCAACACAAGTGGGAAAAGTGGATTTTCAACACTAACACAAGTGCGAAAAGTGGTTTTTCAACACTAACACAAGTGCGAAAAGTGGTTTTTCAACACTATCACAAGTGCAAAAAGTGTTTTTTCCACACTAATACAAGTGCAAAAGTGGTTTCCTGCACCAACACAAGTGCGAAAAGTGGGTTTTCAACACTAACACAAGTGCGAAAAGTGGTTTTTCAACACTATCACAAGTGCAAAAAGTGTTTTTTCCACACTAATACAAGTGAAAAAGTGGTTTCCTGCACCAACACAAGTGCGAAAAGTGGTTTTTCAACACTAACACAAGTGCGAAAAGTGGTTTTTCCACACTAACACAAGTGCGAAAAGTGGTTTTTCAACACTAACGCAAGTGCAAAAAGTGGTTTTTCCACACTAATACAAGTGCAAAAGTGGTTTCCTGCACCAACACAAGTGCGAAAAGTGGTTTTTCAACACTAACACAAGTGCGAAAAGTGGTTTTTCAACACTATCACAAGTGCAAAAAGTGTTTTTTCCACACTAATACAAGTGCAAAAGTGGTTTCCTGCACCAACACAAGTGCGAAAAGTGTTTTTTCAACACTAACACAAGTGCGAAAAGTGGTTTTTCAACACTAACACAAGTGCGAAAAGTGGTTTTTCCACACTAATACAAGTGCAAAAGTGGTTTCCTGCACCAACACAAGTGCGAAAAGTGGTTTTTCAACACTAACACAAGTGCGAAAAGTGGTTTTTCAACACTATCACAAGTGCAAAAAGTGTTTTTTCCACACTAATACAAGTGCAAAAGTGGTTTGCTACACCAACACAAGTGCGAAAAGTGGTTTTTCAACACTAACACAAGTGCGAAAAGTGGTTTTTCCACACTAACACAAGTGCGAAAAGTGGTTTTTCAACACTATCACAAGTGCAAAAAGTGTTTTTTCCACAGTAATACAAGTGCAAAAGTGGTTTCCTGCACCAACACAAGTGCGAAAAGTGGGTTTTCAACACTATCACAAGTGCAAAAAGTGTTTTTTCCACACTAATACAAGTGCAAAAGTGGTTTCCTGCACCAACACAAGTGCGAAAAGTGGTTTTTCAACACTAACACAAGTGCGAAAGTGGTTTTTCAACACTATCACAAGTGCAAAAAGTGTTTTTTCCACACTAATACAAGGGAAAAAGTGGTTTCCTGCACCAACACAAGTGCGAAAAGTGGTTTTTCAACACTAACACAAGTGCGAAAAGTGGTTTTTCCACACTAACACAAGTGCGAAAAGTGGTTTTTCAACACTAACGCAAGTGCAAAAAGTGGTTTTTCCACACTAATACAAGTGCAAAAGTGGTTTCCTGCACCAACACAAGTGCGAAAAGTGGTTTTTCAACACTAACACAAGTGCGAAAAGTGGTTTTTCAACACTATCACATGTGCAGAAAGTGTTTTTTTCCACACTAATACAAGTGCAAAAGTGGTTTCCTGCACCAACACAAGTGCGAAAAGTGGTTTTTCAACACTAACACAAGTGCGAAAAGTGGTTTTTCAACACTAACACAAGTGCGAAAAGTGGTTTTTCAACACTATCACAAGTGCAAAAAGTGTTTTTCCACACTAATACAAGTGCAAAAGTGGTTTGCTGCACCAACACAAGTGTGAAAAGTGGTTTTTCAACACTAAAACAAGTGCGAAAAGTGGTTTTTCCACACTTACACAAGTGCGAAAAGTGTTTTTTCAACACTATCACAATTGCAAAAAGTGTTTTTTCCACACTAATACAAGTGCAAAAGTGGTTTCCTGCACCAACACAAGTGCGAAAAGTGGTTTTTCAACACTAACACAAGTGCGAAAAGTGGTTTTTCAACACTAATACAAGTGCAAAAGTGGTTTCCTGCACCAACACAAGTGGGAAAAGTGGATTTTCAACACTAACACAAGTGCGAAAAGTGTTTTTTCCACACTAATACAAGTGCAAAAGTGGTTTCCTGCACCAACACAAGTGGGAAAAGTGGATTTTCAACACTAACACAAGTGCGAAAAGTGGTTTTTCAACACTAACACAAGTGCGAAAAGTGGTTTTTCAACACTATCACAAGTGCAAAAAGTGTTTTTCCACACTCATACAAGTGCAAAAGTGGTTTCCTGCACCAACACAAGTGCGAAAAGTGGTTTTTCAACACTAACACAAGTGCGAAAAGTGGTTTTTCAACACTATCACAAGTGCAAAAAGTGTTTTTTCCACACTAATACAAGTGCAAAAGTGGTTTCCTGCACCAACACAAGTGCGAAAAGTGGTTTTTCAACACTATCACAAGTGCAAAAAGTGTTTTTTCCACACTAATACAAGTGAAAAAGTGGTTTCCTGCACCAACACAAGTGCGAAAAGTGGTTTTTCAACACTAACACAAGTGCGAAAAGTGGTTTTTCCACACTAACACAAGTGCGAAAAGTGGTTTATCAACACTAACGCAAGTGCAAAAAGTGGTTTTTCCACACTAATACAAGTGCAAAAGTGGTTTCCTGCACCAACACAAGTGCGAAAAGTGGTTTTTCAACACTAACACAAGTGCGAAAAGTGGTTTTTCAACACTATCACAAGTGCAAAAAGTGTTTTTTCCACACTAATACAAGTGCAAAAGTGGTTTCCTGCACCAACACAAGTGCGAAAAGTGGTTTTTCAACACTAACACAAGTGCGAAAAGTGGTTTTTCAACACTAACACAAGTGCGAAAAGTGGTTTTTCAACACTATCACAAGTGCAAAAAGTGTTTTTTCCACACTAATACAAGTGCAAAAGTGGTTTCCTGCACCAACACAAGTGCGAAAAGTGTTTTTTCAACACTAACACAAGTGCGAAAAGTGGTTTTTCAACACTAACACAAGTGCGAAAAGTGGTTTTTCCACACTAATACAAGTGCAAAAGTGGTTTCCTGCACCAACACAAGTGCGAAAAGTGGTTTTTCAACACTAACACAAGTGCGAAAAGTGGTTTTTCAACACTATCACAAGTGCAAAAAGTGTTTTTTCCACACTAATACAAGTGCAAAAGTGGTTTGCTGCACCAACACAAGTGCGAAAAGTGGTTTTTCAACACTAACACAAGTGCGAAAAGTGGTTTTTCCACACTAACACAAGTGCGAAAAGTGGTTTTTCAACACTAACACAAGTGCAAAAAGTGTTTTTTCCACACTAATACAAGTGCAAAAGTGGTTTCCTGCACCAACACAAGTGCGAAAAGTGGGTTTTCAACACTATGACAAGTGCAAAAAGTGTTTTTTCCACACTAATACAAGTGCAAAAGTGGTTTCCTGCACCAACACAAGTGCGAAAAGTGCTTTTTCAACACTAACACAAGTGCGAAAAGTGGTTTTTCAACACTATCACAAGTGCAAAAAGTGTTTTTTCCACACTAATACAAGTGAAAAAGTGGTTTCCTGCACCAACACAAGTGCGAAAAGTGATTTTTCAACACCAACACAAGTGCGAAAAGTGGTTTTTCCACACTAACACAAGTGCGAAAAGTGGTTTTTCAACACTAACGCAAGTGCAAAAAGTGGTTTTTCCTCACTAATACAAGTGCAAAAGTGGTTTCCTGCACCAACACAAGTGCGAAAAGTGGTTTTTCAACACTAACACAAGTGCGAAAAGTGGTTTTTCAACACTATCACAAGTGCAAAAAGTGTTTTTTCCACACTAATACAAGTGCAAAAGTGGTTTCCTGCACCAACACAAGTGCGAAAAGTGGTTTTTCAACACTAACACAAGTGCGAAAAGTGGTTTTTCAACACTAACACAAGTGCGAAAAGTGGTTTTTCAACACTATCACAAGTGCAAAAAGTGTTTTTTCCACACTAATACATGTGCAAAAGTGGTTTCCTGCAGCAACACAAGTGCGAAAAGTGGTTTTTCAACACTAACACAAGTGCAAAAAGTGGTTTTTCAACACTAACACAAGTGCGAAAAGTGGTTTTTCAACACTATCACAAGTGCAAAAAGTGTTTTTCCACACTAATACAAGTGCAAAAGTGGTTTGCTGCACCAACACAAGTGTGAAAAGTGGTTTTTCAACACTAAAACAAGTGCGAAAAGTGGTTTTTCCACACTTACACAAGTGCGAAAAGTGGTTTTTCAACACTATCACAATTGCAAAAAGTGTTTTTTCCACACTAATACAAGTGCAAAAGTGGTTTCCTGCACCAACACAAGTGCGAAAAGTGGTTTTTCAACACTAACACAAGTGCGAAAAGTGGTTTTTCAACACTAATACAAGTGCAAAAGTGGTTTCCTGCACCAACACAAGTGGGAAAAGTGGATTTTCAACACTAACACAAGTGCGAAAAGTGTTTTTTCCACACTAATACAAGTGCAAAAGTGGTTTCCTGCACCAACACAAGTGGGAAAAGTGGATTTTCAACACTAACACAAGTGCGAAAAGTGGTTTTTCAACACTAACACAAGTGCGAAAAGTGGTTTTTCAACACTATCACAAGTGCAAAAAGTGTTTTTCCACACTCATACAAGTGCAAAAGTGGTTTCCTGCACCAACACAAGTGCGAAAAGTGGTTTTTCAACACTAACACAAGTGCGAAAAGTGGTTTTTCAACACTATCACAAGTGCAAAAAGTGTTTTTTCCACACTAATACAAGTGCAAAAGTGGTTTCCTGCACCAACACAAGTGCGAAAAGTGGTTTTTCAACACTATCACAAGTGCAAAAAGTGTTTTTTCCACACTAATACAAGTGAAAAAGTGGTTTCCTGCACCAACACAAGTGCGAAAAGTGGTTTTTCAACACTAACACAAGTGCGAAAAGTGGTTTTTCCACACTAACACAAGTGCGAAAAGTGGTTTATCAACACTAACGCAAGTGCAAAAAGTGGTTTTTCCACACTAATACAAGTGCAAAAGTGGTTTCCTGCACCAACACAAGTGCGAAAAGTGGTTTTTCAACACTAACACAAGTGCGAAAAGTGGTTTTTCAACACTATCACAAGTGCAAAAAGTGTTTTTTCCACACTAATACAAGTGCAAAAGTGGTTTCCTGCACCAACACAAGTGCGAAAAGTGGTTTTTCAACACTAACACAAGTGCGAAAAGTGGTTTTTCAACACTAACACAAGTGCGAAAAGTGGTTTTTCAACACTATCACAAGTGCAAAAAGTGTTTTTTCCACACTAATACAAGTGCAAAAGTGGTTTCCTGCACCAACACAAGTGCGAAAAGTGTTTTTTCAACACTAACACAAGTGCGAAAAGTGGTTTTTCAACACTAACACAAGTGCGAAAAGTGGTTTTTCCACACTAATACAAGTGCAAAAGTGGTTTCCTGCACCAACACAAGTGCGAAAAGTGGTTTTTCAACACTAACACAAGTGCGAAAAGTGGTTTTTCAACACTATCACAAGTGCAAAAAGTGTTTTTTCCACACTAATACAAGTGCAAAAGTGGTTTGCTGCACCAACACAAGTGCGAAAAGTGGTTTTTCAACACTAACACAAGTGCGAAAAGTGGTTTTTCCACACTAACACAAGTGCGAAAAGTGGTTTTTCAACACTAACACAAGTGCAAAAAGTGTTTTTTCCACACTAATACAAGTGCAAAAGTGGTTTCCTGCACCAACACAAGTGCGAAAAGTGGGTTTTCAACACTATGACAAGTGCAAAAAGTGTTTTTTCCACACTAATACAAGTGCAAAAGTGGTTTCCTGCACCAACACAAGTGCGAAAAGTGCTTTTTCAACACTAACACAAGTGCGAAAAGTGGTTTTTCAACACTATCACAAGTGCAAAAAGTGTTTTTTCCACACTAATACAAGTGAAAAAGTGGTTTCCTGCACCAACACAAGTGCGAAAAGTGATTTTTCAACACCAACACAAGTGCGAAAAGTGGTTTTTCCACACTAACACAAGTGCGAAAAGTGGTTTTTCAACACTAACGCAAGTGCAAAAAGTGGTTTTTCCTCACTAATACAAGTGCAAAAGTGGTTTCCTGCACCAACACAAGTGCGAAAAGTGGTTTTTCAACACTAACACAAGTGCGAAAAGTGGTTTTTCAACACTATCACAAGTGCAAAAAGTGTTTTTTCCACACTAATACAAGTGCAAAAGTGGTTTCCTGCACCAACACAAGTGCGAAAAGTGGTTTTTCAACACTAACACAAGTGCGAAAAGTGGTTTTTCAACACTAACACAAGTGCGAAAAGTGGTTTTTCAACACTATCACAAGTGCAAAAAGTGTTTTTTCCACACTAATACATGTGCAAAAGTGGTTTCCTGCAGCAACACAAGTGCGAAAAGTGGTTTTTCAACACTAACACAAGTGCAAAAAGTGGTTTTTCAACACTAACACAAGTGCGAAAAGTGGTTTTTCAACACTATCACAAGTGCAAAAAGTGTTTTTCCACACTAATACAAGTGCAAAAGTGGTTTGCTGCACCAACACAAGTGTGAAAAGTGGTTTTTCAACACTAAAACAAGTGCGAAAAGTGGTTTTCCACACTAACACAAGTGCGAAAAGTGGTTTTTCAACACTATCACAATTGCAAAAAGTGTTTTTTCCACACTAATACAAGTGCAAAAGTGGTTTCCTGCACCAACACAAGTGCGAAAAGTGGTTTTTCAACACTAACACAAGTGCGAAAAGTGCTTTTTCAACACTATCACAAGTGCAAAAAGTGTTTTTTCCACACTAATACAAGTGCAAAAGTGGTTTCCTGCACCAACACAAGTGCGAAAAGTGGTTTTTCAACACTAACACAAGTGCGAAAAGTGGTTTTTCAACACTAACACAAGTGCGAAAAGTGGTTTTTCAACACTATGACAAGTGCAAAAAGTGTTTTTTCCACACTAATACATGTGCAAAAGTGGTTTCTGCAGCAACACAAGTGCGAAAAGTGGTTTTTCAACACTAACACAAGTGTGAAAAGTGGTTTTTCAACACTAACACAAGTGCGAAAAGTGGTTTTTCAACACTATCACAAGTACAAAAAGTGTTTTTCCACACTAATACAAGTGCAAAAGTGGTTTGCTGCACCAACACAAGTGTGAAAAGTGGTTTTTCAACACTAAAACAAGTGCGAAAAGTGGTTTTTCCACACTAACACAAGTGCGAAAAGTGGTTTTTCAACACTATCACAATTGCAAAAAGTGTTTTTTCCACACTAATACAAGTGCAAAAGTGGTTTCCTGCACCAACACAAGTGCGAAAAGTGGTTTTTCAACACTAACACAAGTGCGAAAAGTGGTTTTTCAACACTAATACAAGTGCAAAAGTGGTTTCCTGCACCAACACAAGTGGGAAAAGTGGATTTTCAACACTAACACAAGTGCGAAAAGTGTTTTTTCCACACTAATACAAGTGCAAAGTGGTTTCCTGCACCAACACAAGTGGGAAAAGTGGATTTTCAACACTAACACAAGTGCGAAAAGTGGTTTTTCAACACTAACACAAGTGCAAAAAGTGGTTTTTCAACACTATCACAAGTGCAAAAAGTGTTTTTCCACACTCATACAAGTGCAAAAGTGGTTTCCTGCACCAACACGAGTGCGAAAGTGGTTTTTCAACACTAACACAAGTGCGAAAAGTGGTTTTTCAACACTATCACAAGTGCAAAAAGTGTTTTTTCCACACTAATACAAGTGAAAAGGTGGTTTCCTGCACCAACACAAGTGCGAAAAGTGGTTTTTCAACACTAACACAAGTGCGAAAAGTGGTTTTTCCACACTAACACAAGTGCGAAAAGTGGTTTTTCAACACTAACGCAAGTGCGAAAAGTGGTTTTTCAACACTAACACAAGTGCGAAAAGTGGTTTTTCAACACTATCACAAGTGCAAAAAGTGTTTTTTCCACACTAATACAAGTGCAAAAGTGGTTTCCTGCACCAACACAAGTGCGAAAAGTGTTTTTTCAACACTAACACAAGTGCGGAAAGTGGTTTTTCAACACTAACACAAGTGCGAAAAGTGGTTTTTCCACACTAATACAAGTGCAAAAGGGGTTTCCTGCACCAACACAAGTGCGAAAAGTGGTTTTTCAACACTAACACAAGTGCGAAAAGTGGTTTTTCCACACTAACACAAGTGCGAAAAGTGGTTTTTCAACACTATCACAAGTACAAAAAGTGTTTTTCCACACTAATACAAGTGCAAAAGTGGTTTGCTGCACCAACACAAGTGTGAAAAGTGGTTTTTCAACACTAAAACAAGTGCGAAAAGTGGTTTTTCCACACTAACACAAGTGCGAAAAGTGGTTTTTCAACACTATCACAATTGCAAAAAGTGTTTTTTCCACACTAATACAAGTGCAAAAGTGGTTTCCTGCACCAACACAAGTGCGAAAAGTGGTTTTTCAACACTAACACAAGTGCGAAAAGTGGTTTTTCAACACTAATACAAGTGCAAAAGTGGTTTCCTGCACCAACACAAGTGGGAAAAGTGGATTTTCAACACTAACACAAGTGCGAAAAGTGTTTTTTCCACACTAATACAAGTGCAAAGTGGTTTCCTGCACCAACACAAGTGGGAAAAGTGGATTTTCAACACTAACACAAGTGCGAAAAGTGGTTTTTCAACACTAACACAAGTGCAAAAAGTGGTTTTTCAACACTATCACAAGTGCAAAAAGTGTTTTTCCACACTCATACAAGTGCAAAAGTGGTTTCCTGCACCAACACGAGTGCGAAAGTGGTTTTTCAACACTAACACAAGTGCGAAAAGTGGTTTTTCAACACTATCACAAGTGCAAAAAGTGTTTTTTCCACACTAATACAAGTGAAAAGGTGGTTTCCTGCACCAACACAAGTGCGAAAAGTGGTTTTTCAACACTAACACAAGTGCGAAAAGTGGTTTTTCCACACTAACACAAGTGCGAAAAGTGGTTTTTCAACACTAACGCAAGTGCGAAAAGTGGTTTTTCAACACTAACACAAGTGCGAAAAGTGGTTTTTCAACACTATCACAAGTGCAAAAAGTGTTTTTTCCACACTAATACAAGTGCAAAAGTGGTTTCCTGCACCAACACAAGTGCGAAAAGTGTTTTTTCAACACTAACACAAGTGCGGAAAGTGGTTTTTCAACACTAACACAAGTGCGAAAAGTGGTTTTTCCACACTAATACAAGTGCAAAAGGGGTTTCCTGCACCAACACAAGTGCGAAAAGTGGTTTTTCAACACTAACACAAGTGCGAAAAGTGGTTTTTCCACACTAACACAAGTGCGAAAAGTGGTTTTTCAACACTAACGCAAGTGCAAAAAGTGGTTTTTCCTCACTAATACAAGTGCAAAAGTGGTTTCCTGCACCAACACAAGTGCGAAAAGTGGTTTTTCAACACTAACACAAGTGCGAAAAGTGCTTTTTCAACACTATCACAAGTGCAAAAAGTGTTTTTTCCACACTAATACAAGTGCAAAAGTGGTTTCCTGCACCAACACAAGTGCGAAAAGTGGTTTTTCAACACTAACACAAGTGCGAAAAGTGGTTTTTCAACACTAACACAAGTGCGAAAAGTGGTTTTTCAACACTATGACAAGTGCAAAAAGTGTTTTTTCCACACTAATACATGTGCAAAAGTGGTTTCTGCAGCAACACAAGTGCGAAAAGTGGTTTTTCAACACTAACACAAGTGTGAAAAGTGGTTTTTCAACACTAACACAAGTGCGAAAAGTGGTTTTTCAACACTATCACAAGTACAAAAAGTGTTTTTCCACACTAATACAAGTGCAAAAGTGGTTTGCTGCACCAACACAAGTGTGAAAAGTGGTTTTTCAACACTAAAACAAGTGCGAAAAGTGGTTTTTCCACACTAACACAAGTGCGAAAAGTGGTTTTTCAACACTATCACAATTACAAAAAGTGTTTTTTCCACACTAATACAAGTGCAAAAGTGGTTTCCTGCACCAACACAAGTGCGAAAAGTGGTTTTTCAACACTAACACAAGTGCGAAAAGTGGTTTTTCAACACTAATACAAGTGCAAAAGTGGTTTCCTGCACCAACACAAGTGGGAAAAGTGGATTTTCAACACTAACACAAGTGCGAAAAGTGTTTTTTCCACACTAATACAAGTGCAAAGTGGTTTCCTGCACCAACACAAGTGGGAAAAGTGGATTTTCAACACTAACACAAGTGCGAAAAGTGGTTTTTCAACACTAACACAAGTGCAAAAAGTGGTTTTTCAACACTATCACAAGTGCAAAAAGTGTTTTTCCACACTCATACAAGTGCAAAAGTGGTTTCCTGCACCAACACGAGTGCGAAAGTGGTTTTTCAACACTAACACAAGTGCGAAAAGTGGTTTTTCAACACTATCACAAGTGCAAAAAGTGTTTTTTCCACACTAATACAAGTGAAAAGGTGGTTTCCTGCACCAACACAAGTGCGAAAAGTGGTTTTTCAACACTAACACAAGTGCGAAAAGTGGTTTTTCCACACTAACACAAGTGCGAAAAGTGGTTTTTCAACACTAACGCAAGTGCAAAAAGTGGTTTTTCCACACTAATACAAGTGCAAAAGTGGTGTCCTGCACCAACACAAGTGCGAAAAGTGGTTTTTCAACACTAACACAAGTGCGAAAAGTGGTTTTTCAACACTATCACAAGTGCAAAAAGTGTTTTTTCCACACTAATACAAGTGCAAAAGTGGTTTCCTGCACCAACACAAGTGCGAAAAGTGGTTTTTCAACACTAACACAAGTGCGAAAAGTGGTTTTTCAACACTATCACAAGTGCAAAAAGTGTTTTTTCCACACTAATACAAGTGCAAAAGTGGTTTCCTGCACCAACACAAGTGCGAAAAGTGTTTTTTCCAACACTAACACAAGTGCGAAAAGTGGTTTTTCAACACTAACACAAGTGCGAAAAGTGGTTTTTCCACACTAATACAAGTGCAAAAGTGGTTTCCTGCACCAACACAAGTGCGAAAAGTGGTTTTTCAACACTAACACAAGTGCGAAAAGTGGTTTTTCAACACTATCACAAGTGCAAAAAGTGTTTTTTCCACACTAATACAAGTGCAAAAGTGGTTTGCTGCACCAACACAAGTGCGAAAAGTGGTTTTTAAACACTAACACAAGTGCGAAAAGTGGTTTTTCCACACTAACACAAGTGCAAAAAGTGGTTTTTCAACACTATCACAAGTGCAAAAAGTGTTTTTTCCACACTAATACAAGTGCAAAAGTGGTTTCCTGCACCAACACAAGTGCAAAAAGTGTTTTTTCCACACTAATACAAGGGAAAAAGTGGTTTCCTGCACCAACACAAGTGCGAAAAGTGGTTTTTCAACACTAACACAAGTGCGAAAAGTGGTTTTTCCACACTAACACAAGTGCGAAAAGTGGTTTTTCAACACTAACGCAAGTGCAAAAAGTGGTTTTTCCACACTAATACAAGTGCAAAAGTGGTTTCCTGCACCAACACAAGTGCGAAAAGTGGTTTTTCAACACTAACACAAGTGCGAAAAGTGGTTTTTCAACACTATCACATGTGCAGAAAGTGTTTTTTTCCACACTAATACAAGTGCAAAAGTGGTTTCCTGCACCAACACAAGTGCGAAAAGTGGTTTTTCAACACTAACACAAGTGCGAAAAGTGGTTTTTCAACACTAACACAAGTGCGAAAAGTGGTTTTTCAACACTATCACAAGTGCAAAAAGTGTTTTTCCACACTAATACAAGTGCAAAAGTGGTTTGCTGCACCAACACAAGTGTGAAAAGTGGTTTTTCAAC
Source organism: Myxine glutinosa (assembly GCF_964187855.1). Taxonomy (NCBI): domain Eukaryota; kingdom Metazoa; phylum Chordata; class Myxini; order Myxiniformes; family Myxinidae; genus Myxine; species Myxine glutinosa. The sequence goes on from NC_136263.1 coordinate 138,565,587, forward strand.
ACTAAAACAAGTGCGAAAAGTGGTTTTTCCACACTTACACAAGTGCGAAAAGTGTTTTTTCAACACTATCACAATTGCAAAAAGTGTTTTTTCCACACTAATACAAGTGCAAAAGTGGTTTCCTGCACCAACACAAGTGCGAAAAGTGGTTTTTCAACACTAACACAAGTGCGAAAAGTGGTTTTTCAACACTAATACAAGTGCAAAAGTGGTTTCCTGCACCAACACAAGTGGGAAAAGTGGATTTTCAACACTAACACAAGTGCGAAAAGTGTTTTTTCCACACTAATACAAGTGCAAAAGTGGTTTCCTGCACCAACACAAGTGGGAAAAGTGGATTTTCAACACTAACACAAGTGCGAAAAGTGGTTTTTCAACACTAACACAAGTGCGAAAAGTGGTTTTTCAACACTATCACAAGTGCAAAAAGTGTTTTTCCACACTCATACAAGTGCAAAAGTGGTTTCCTGCACCAACACAAGTGCGAAAAGTGGTTTTTCAACACTAACACAAGTGCGAAAAGTGGTTTTTCAACACTATCACAAGTGCAAAAAGTGTTTTTTCCACACTAATACAAGTGCAAAAGTGGTTTCCTGCACCAACACAAGTGCGAAAAGTGGTTTTTCAACACTATCACAAGTGCAAAAAGTGTTTTTTCCACACTAATACAAGTGAAAAAGTGGTTTCCTGCACCAACACAAGTGCGAAAAGTGGTTTTTCAACACTAACACAAGTGCGAAAAGTGGTTTTTCCACACTAACACAAGTGCGAAAAGTGGTTTATCAACACTAACGCAAGTGCAAAAAGTGGTTTTTCCACACTAATACAAGTGCAAAAGTGGTTTCCTGCACCAACACAAGTGCGAAAAGTGGTTTTTCAACACTAACACAAGTGCGAAAAGTGGTTTTTCAACACTATCACAAGTGCAAAAAGTGTTTTTTCCACACTAATACAAGTGCAAAAGTGGTTTCCTGCACCAACACAAGTGCGAAAAGTGGTTTTTCAACACTAACACAAGTGCGAAAAGTGGTTTTTCAACACTAACACAAGTGCGAAAAGTGGTTTTTCAACACTATCACAAGTGCAAAAAGTGTTTTTTCCACACTAATACAAGTGCAAAAGTGGTTTCCTGCACCAACACAAGTGCGAAAAGTGTTTTTTCAACACTAACACAAGTGCGAAAAGTGGTTTTTCAACACTAACACAAGTGCGAAAAGTGGTTTTTCCACACTAATACAAGTGCAAAAGTGGTTTCCTGCACCAACACAAGTGCGAAAAGTGGTTTTTCAACACTAACACAAGTGCGAAAAGTGGTTTTTCAACACTATCACAAGTGCAAAAAGTGTTTTTTCCACACTAATACAAGTGCAAAAGTGGTTTGCTGCACCAACACAAGTGCGAAAAGTGGTTTTTCAACACTAACACAAGTGCGAAAAGTGGTTTTTCCACACTAACACAAGTGCGAAAAGTGGTTTTTCAACACTAACACAAGTGCAAAAAGTGTTTTTTCCACACTAATACAAGTGCAAAAGTGGTTTCCTGCACCAACACAAGTGCGAAAAGTGGGTTTTCAACACTATGACAAGTGCAAAAAGTGTTTTTTCCACACTAATACAAGTGCAAAAGTGGTTTCCTGCACCAACACAAGTGCGAAAAGTGCTTTTTCAACACTAACACAAGTGCGAAAAGTGGTTTTTCAACACTATCACAAGTGCAAAAAGTGTTTTTTCCACACTAATACAAGTGAAAAAGTGGTTTCCTGCACCAACACAAGTGCGAAAAGTGATTTTTCAACACCAACACAAGTGCGAAAAGTGGTTTTTCCACACTAACACAAGTGCGAAAAGTGGTTTTTCAACACTAACGCAAGTGCAAAAAGTGGTTTTTCCTCACTAATACAAGTGCAAAAGTGGTTTCCTGCACCAACACAAGTGCGAAAAGTGGTTTTTCAACACTAACACAAGTGCGAAAAGTGGTTTTTCAACACTATCACAAGTGCAAAAAGTGTTTTTTCCACACTAATACAAGTGCAAAAGTGGTTTCCTGCACCAACACAAGTGCGAAAAGTGGTTTTTCAACACTAACACAAGTGCGAAAAGTGGTTTTTCAACACTAACACAAGTGCGAAAAGTGGTTTTTCAACACTATCACAAGTGCAAAAAGTGTTTTTTCCACACTAATACATGTGCAAAAGTGGTTTCCTGCAGCAACACAAGTGCGAAAAGTGGTTTTTCAACACTAACACAAGTGCAAAAAGTGGTTTTTCAACACTAACACAAGTGCGAAAAGTGGTTTTTCAACACTATCACAAGTGCAAAAAGTGTTTTTCCACACTAATACAAGTGCAAAAGTGGTTTGCTGCACCAACACAAGTGTGAAAAGTGGTTTTTCAACACTAAAACAAGTGCGAAAAGTGGTTTTTCCACACTTACACAAGTGCGAAAAGTGGTTTTTCAACACTATCACAATTGCAAAAAGTGTTTTTTCCACACTAATACAAGTGCAAAAGTGGTTTCCTGCACCAACACAAGTGCGAAAAGTGGTTTTTCAACACTAACACAAGTGCGAAAAGTGGTTTTTCAACACTAATACAAGTGCAAAAGTGGTTTCCTGCACCAACACAAGTGGGAAAAGTGGATTTTCAACACTAACACAAGTGCGAAAAGTGTTTTTTCCACACTAATACAAGTGCAAAAGTGGTTTCCTGCACCAACACAAGTGGGAAAAGTGGATTTTCAACACTAACACAAGTGCGAAAAGTGGTTTTTCAACACTAACACAAGTGCGAAAAGTGGTTTTTCAACACTATCACAAGTGCAAAAAGTGTTTTTCCACACTCATACAAGTGCAAAAGTGGTTTCCTGCACCAACACAAGTGCGAAAAGTGGTTTTTCAACACTAACACAAGTGCGAAAAGTGGTTTTTCAACACTATCACAAGTGCAAAAAGTGTTTTTTCCACACTAATACAAGTGCAAAAGTGGTTTCCTGCACCAACACAAGTGCGAAAAGTGGTTTTTCAACACTATCACAAGTGCAAAAAGTGTTTTTTCCACACTAATACAAGTGAAAAAGTGGTTTCCTGCACCAACACAAGTGCGAAAAGTGGTTTTTCAACACTAACACAAGTGCGAAAAGTGGTTTTTCCACACTAACACAAGTGCGAAAAGTGGTTTATCAACACTAACGCAAGTGCAAAAAGTGGTTTTTCCACACTAATACAAGTGCAAAAGTGGTTTCCTGCACCAACACAAGTGCGAAAAGTGGTTTTTCAACACTAACACAAGTGCGAAAAGTGGTTTTTCAACACTATCACAAGTGCAAAAAGTGTTTTTTCCACACTAATACAAGTGCAAAAGTGGTTTCCTGCACCAACACAAGTGCGAAAAGTGGTTTTTCAACACTAACACAAGTGCGAAAAGTGGTTTTTCAACACTAACACAAGTGCGAAAAGTGGTTTTTCAACACTATCACAAGTGCAAAAAGTGTTTTTTCCACACTAATACAAGTGCAAAAGTGGTTTCCTGCACCAACACAAGTGCGAAAAGTGTTTTTTCAACACTAACACAAGTGCGAAAAGTGGTTTTTCAACACTAACACAAGTGCGAAAAGTGGTTTTTCCACACTAATACAAGTGCAAAAGTGGTTTCCTGCACCAACACAAGTGCGAAAAGTGGTTTTTCAACACTAACACAAGTGCGAAAAGTGGTTTTTCAACACTATCACAAGTGCAAAAAGTGTTTTTTCCACACTAATACAAGTGCAAAAGTGGTTTGCTGCACCAACACAAGTGCGAAAAGTGGTTTTTCAACACTAACACAAGTGCGAAAAGTGGTTTTTCCACACTAACACAAGTGCGAAAAGTGGTTTTTCAACACTAACACAAGTGCAAAAAGTGTTTTTTCCACACTAATACAAGTGCAAAAGTGGTTTCCTGCACCAACACAAGTGCGAAAAGTGGGTTTTCAACACTATGACAAGTGCAAAAAGTGTTTTTTCCACACTAATACAAGTGCAAAAGTGGTTTCCTGCACCAACACAAGTGCGAAAAGTGCTTTTTCAACACTAACACAAGTGCGAAAAGTGGTTTTTCAACACTATCACAAGTGCAAAAAGTGTTTTTTCCACACTAATACAAGTGAAAAAGTGGTTTCCTGCACCAACACAAGTGCGAAAAGTGATTTTTCAACACCAACACAAGTGCGAAAAGTGGTTTTTCCACACTAACACAAGTGCGAAAAGTGGTTTTTCAACACTAACGCAAGTGCAAAAAGTGGTTTTTCCTCACTAATACAAGTGCAAAAGTGGTTTCCTGCACCAACACAAGTGCGAAAAGTGGTTTTTCAACACTAACACAAGTGCGAAAAGTGGTTTTTCAACACTATCACAAGTGCAAAAAGTGTTTTTTCCACACTAATACAAGTGCAAAAGTGGTTTCCTGCACCAACACAAGTGCGAAAAGTGGTTTTTCAACACTAACACAAGTGCGAAAAGTGGTTTTTCAACACTAACACAAGTGCGAAAAGTGGTTTTTCAACACTATCACAAGTGCAAAAAGTGTTTTTTCCACACTAATACATGTGCAAAAGTGGTTTCCTGCAGCAACACAAGTGCGAAAAGTGGTTTTTCAACACTAACACAAGTGCAAAAAGTGGTTTTTCAACACTAACACAAGTGCGAAAAGTGGTTTTTCAACACTATCACAAGTGCAAAAAGTGTTTTTCCACACTAATACAAGTGCAAAAGTGGTTTGCTGCACCAACACAAGTGTGAAAAGTGGTTTTTCAACACTAAAACAAGTGCGAAAAGTGGTTTTCCACACTAACACAAGTGCGAAAAGTGGTTTTTCAACACTATCACAATTGCAAAAAGTGTTTTTTCCACACTAATACAAGTGCAAAAGTGGTTTCCTGCACCAACACAAGTGCGAAAAGTGGTTTTTCAACACTAACACAAGTGCGAAAAGTGCTTTTTCAACACTATCACAAGTGCAAAAAGTGTTTTTTCCACACTAATACAAGTGCAAAAGTGGTTTCCTGCACCAACACAAGTGCGAAAAGTGGTTTTTCAACACTAACACAAGTGCGAAAAGTGGTTTTTCAACACTAACACAAGTGCGAAAAGTGGTTTTTCAACACTATGACAAGTGCAAAAAGTGTTTTTTCCACACTAATACATGTGCAAAAGTGGTTTCTGCAGCAACACAAGTGCGAAAAGTGGTTTTTCAACACTAACACAAGTGTGAAAAGTGGTTTTTCAACACTAACACAAGTGCGAAAAGTGGTTTTTCAACACTATCACAAGTACAAAAAGTGTTTTTCCACACTAATACAAGTGCAAAAGTGGTTTGCTGCACCAACACAAGTGTGAAAAGTGGTTTTTCAACACTAAAACAAGTGCGAAAAGTGGTTTTTCCACACTAACACAAGTGCGAAAAGTGGTTTTTCAACACTATCACAATTGCAAAAAGTGTTTTTTCCACACTAATACAAGTGCAAAAGTGGTTTCCTGCACCAACACAAGTGCGAAAAGTGGTTTTTCAACACTAACACAAGTGCGAAAAGTGGTTTTTCAACACTAATACAAGTGCAAAAGTGGTTTCCTGCACCAACACAAGTGGGAAAAGTGGATTTTCAACACTAACACAAGTGCGAAAAGTGTTTTTTCCACACTAATACAAGTGCAAAGTGGTTTCCTGCACCAACACAAGTGGGAAAAGTGGATTTTCAACACTAACACAAGTGCGAAAAGTGGTTTTTCAACACTAACACAAGTGCAAAAAGTGGTTTTTCAACACTATCACAAGTGCAAAAAGTGTTTTTCCACACTCATACAAGTGCAAAAGTGGTTTCCTGCACCAACACGAGTGCGAAAGTGGTTTTTCAACACTAACACAAGTGCGAAAAGTGGTTTTTCAACACTATCACAAGTGCAAAAAGTGTTTTTTCCACACTAATACAAGTGAAAAGGTGGTTTCCTGCACCAACACAAGTGCGAAAAGTGGTTTTTCAACACTAACACAAGTGCGAAAAGTGGTTTTTCCACACTAACACAAGTGCGAAAAGTGGTTTTTCAACACTAACGCAAGTGCGAAAAGTGGTTTTTCAACACTAACACAAGTGCGAAAAGTGGTTTTTCAACACTATCACAAGTGCAAAAAGTGTTTTTTCCACACTAATACAAGTGCAAAAGTGGTTTCCTGCACCAACACAAGTGCGAAAAGTGTTTTTTCAACACTAACACAAGTGCGGAAAGTGGTTTTTCAACACTAACACAAGTGCGAAAAGTGGTTTTTCCACACTAATACAAGTGCAAAAGGGGTTTCCTGCACCAACACAAGTGCGAAAAGTGGTTTTTCAACACTAACACAAGTGCGAAAAGTGGTTTTTCCACACTAACACAAGTGCGAAAAGTGGTTTTTCAACACTATCACAAGTACAAAAAGTGTTTTTCCACACTAATACAAGTGCAAAAGTGGTTTGCTGCACCAACACAAGTGTGAAAAGTGGTTTTTCAACACTAAAACAAGTGCGAAAAGTGGTTTTTCCACACTAACACAAGTGCGAAAAGTGGTTTTTCAACACTATCACAATTGCAAAAAGTGTTTTTTCCACACTAATACAAGTGCAAAAGTGGTTTCCTGCACCAACACAAGTGCGAAAAGTGGTTTTTCAACACTAACACAAGTGCGAAAAGTGGTTTTTCAACACTAATACAAGTGCAAAAGTGGTTTCCTGCACCAACACAAGTGGGAAAAGTGGATTTTCAACACTAACACAAGTGCGAAAAGTGTTTTTTCCACACTAATACAAGTGCAAAGTGGTTTCCTGCACCAACACAAGTGGGAAAAGTGGATTTTCAACACTAACACAAGTGCGAAAAGTGGTTTTTCAACACTAACACAAGTGCAAAAAGTGGTTTTTCAACACTATCACAAGTGCAAAAAGTGTTTTTCCACACTCATACAAGTGCAAAAGTGGTTTCCTGCACCAACACGAGTGCGAAAGTGGTTTTTCAACACTAACACAAGTGCGAAAAGTGGTTTTTCAACACTATCACAAGTGCAAAAAGTGTTTTTTCCACACTAATACAAGTGAAAAGGTGGTTTCCTGCACCAACACAAGTGCGAAAAGTGGTTTTTCAACACTAACACAAGTGCGAAAAGTGGTTTTTCCACACTAACACAAGTGCGAAAAGTGGTTTTTCAACACTAACGCAAGTGCGAAAAGTGGTTTTTCAACACTAACACAAGTGCGAAAAGTGGTTTTTCAACACTATCACAAGTGCAAAAAGTGTTTTTTCCACACTAATACAAGTGCAAAAGTGGTTTCCTGCACCAACACAAGTGCGAAAAGTGTTTTTTCAACACTAACACAAGTGCGGAAAGTGGTTTTTCAACACTAACACAAGTGCGAAAAGTGGTTTTTCCACACTAATACAAGTGCAAAAGGGGTTTCCTGCACCAACACAAGTGCGAAAAGTGGTTTTTCAACACTAACACAAGTGCGAAAAGTGGTTTTTCCACACTAACACAAGTGCGAAAAGTGGTTTTTCAACACTAACGCAAGTGCAAAAAGTGGTTTTTCCTCACTAATACAAGTGCAAAAGTGGTTTCCTGCACCAACACAAGTGCGAAAAGTGGTTTTTCAACACTAACACAAGTGCGAAAAGTGCTTTTTCAACACTATCACAAGTGCAAAAAGTGTTTTTTCCACACTAATACAAGTGCAAAAGTGGTTTCCTGCACCAACACAAGTGCGAAAAGTGGTTTTTCAACACTAACACAAGTGCGAAAAGTGGTTTTTCAACACTAACACAAGTGCGAAAAGTGGTTTTTCAACACTATGACAAGTGCAAAAAGTGTTTTTTCCACACTAATACATGTGCAAAAGTGGTTTCTGCAGCAACACAAGTGCGAAAAGTGGTTTTTCAACACTAACACAAGTGTGAAAAGTGGTTTTTCAACACTAACACAAGTGCGAAAAGTGGTTTTTCAACACTATCACAAGTACAAAAAGTGTTTTTCCACACTAATACAAGTGCAAAAGTGGTTTGCTGCACCAACACAAGTGTGAAAAGTGGTTTTTCAACACTAAAACAAGTGCGAAAAGTGGTTTTTCCACACTAACACAAGTGCGAAAAGTGGTTTTTCAACACTATCACAATTACAAAAAGTGTTTTTTCCACACTAATACAAGTGCAAAAGTGGTTTCCTGCACCAACACAAGTGCGAAAAGTGGTTTTTCAACACTAACACAAGTGCGAAAAGTGGTTTTTCAACACTAATACAAGTGCAAAAGTGGTTTCCTGCACCAACACAAGTGGGAAAAGTGGATTTTCAACACTAACACAAGTGCGAAAAGTGTTTTTTCCACACTAATACAAGTGCAAAGTGGTTTCCTGCACCAACACAAGTGGGAAAAGTGGATTTTCAACACTAACACAAGTGCGAAAAGTGGTTTTTCAACACTAACACAAGTGCAAAAAGTGGTTTTTCAACACTATCACAAGTGCAAAAAGTGTTTTTCCACACTCATACAAGTGCAAAAGTGGTTTCCTGCACCAACACGAGTGCGAAAGTGGTTTTTCAACACTAACACAAGTGCGAAAAGTGGTTTTTCAACACTATCACAAGTGCAAAAAGTGTTTTTTCCACACTAATACAAGTGAAAAGGTGGTTTCCTGCACCAACACAAGTGCGAAAAGTGGTTTTTCAACACTAACACAAGTGCGAAAAGTGGTTTTTCCACACTAACACAAGTGCGAAAAGTGGTTTTTCAACACTAACGCAAGTGCAAAAAGTGGTTTTTCCACACTAATACAAGTGCAAAAGTGGTGTCCTGCACCAACACAAGTGCGAAAAGTGGTTTTTCAACACTAACACAAGTGCGAAAAGTGGTTTTTCAACACTATCACAAGTGCAAAAAGTGTTTTTTCCACACTAATACAAGTGCAAAAGTGGTTTCCTGCACCAACACAAGTGCGAAAAGTGGTTTTTCAACACTAACACAAGTGCGAAAAGTGGTTTTTCAACACTATCACAAGTGCAAAAAGTGTTTTTTCCACACTAATACAAGTGCAAAAGTGGTTTCCTGCACCAACACAAGTGCGAAAAGTGTTTTTTCCAACACTAACACAAGTGCGAAAAGTGGTTTTTCAACACTAACACAAGTGCGAAAAGTGGTTTTTCCACACTAATACAAGTGCAAAAGTGGTTTCCTGCACCAACACAAGTGCGAAAAGTGGTTTTTCAACACTAACACAAGTGCGAAAAGTGGTTTTTCAACACTATCACAAGTGCAAAAAGTGTTTTTTCCACACTAATACAAGTGCAAAAGTGGTTTGCTGCACCAACACAAGTGCGAAAAGTGGTTTTTAAACACTAACACAAGTGCGAAAAGTGGTTTTTCCACACTAACACAAGTGCAAAAAGTGGTTTTTCAACACTATCACAAGTGCAAAAAGTGTTTTTTCCACACTAATACAAGTGCAAAAGTGGTTTCCTGCACCAACACAAGTGCGAAAAGTGGTTTTTCAACACTAACACAAGTGCGAAAAGTGGGTTTTCAACACTATCACAAGTGCAAAAAGTGTTTTTTCCACACTAATACAAGTGCAAAAGTGGTTTCCTGCACCAACACAAGTGCGAAAAGTGGTTTTTCAACACTAACACAAGTGCGAAAAGTGGTTTTTCAACACTATCACAAGTGCAGAAAGTGTTTTTTCCACACTAATACAAGTGAAAAAGTGGTTTCCTGCACCAACACAAGTGCGAAAAGTGGTTTTTCAACACTAACACAAGTGCGAAAAGTGGTTTTTCCACACTAACACAAATGCGAAAAGTGGTTTTTCAACACTAACGCAAGTGCAAAAAGTGGTTTTTCCACACTAATACAAGTGCAAAAGTGGTTTCCTGCACCAACACGAGTGCGAAAAGTGGTTTTTCAACACTAACACAAGTGCGAAAAGTGGTTTTTCAACACTATCACAAGTGCAAAAAGTGTTTTTTCCACACGAATACAAGTGCAAAAGTGGTTTCCTGCACCAACACAAGTGCGAAAAGTGGTTTTTCCACACTAACACAAGTGCGAAAAGTGGTTTTTCAACACTAACGCAAGTGCAAAAAGTGGTTTTTCCACACTCATACAAGTGCAAAAGTGGTTTCCTGCACCAACACAAGTGCGAAAAGTGGTTTTTCAACACTAACACAAGTGCGAAAAGTGGTTTTTCAACACTATCACAAGTGCAAAAAGTGTTTTTTCCACACTAATACAAGTGCAAAAGTGGTTTCCTGCACCAACACAAGTGTGAAAAGTGGTTTTTCAACACTATCACAAGTGCAAAAAGTGTTTTTTCCACACTAATACATGTGAAAAAGTGGTTTCCTGCACCAACACAAGTGCGAAAAGTGGTTTTTCAACACTAACACAAGTGCGAAAAGTGGTTTTTCCACACTAACACAAGTGCGAAAAGTGGTTTATCAACACTAATGCAAGTGCAAAAAGTGGTTTTTCCACACTAATACAAGTGCAAAAGTGGTTTCCTGCACCAACACAAGTGCGAAAAGTGGTTTTTCAACACTAACACAAGTGCGAAAAGTGGTTTTTCAACACTATCACAAGTGCAAAAAGTGTTTTTTCCACACTAATACAAGTGCAAAAGTGGTTTCCTGCACCAACACAAGTGCGAAAAGTGGTTTTTCAACACTAACACAAGTGCGAAAAGTGGTTTTTCAACACTAACACAAGTGCGAAAAGTGGTTTTTCAACACTATCACAAGTGCAAAAAGTGTTTTTTCCACACTAATACAAGTGCAAAAGTGGTTTCCTGCACCAACACAAGTGCGAAAAGTGTTTTTTCAACACTAACACAAGTGCGAAAAGTGGTTTTTCAACACTAACACAAGTGCGAAAAGTGGTTTTTCCACACTAATACAAGTGCAAAAGTGGTTTCCTGCACCAACACAAGTGCGAAAAGTGGTTTTTCAACACTAACACAAGTGCGAAAAGTGGTTTTTCAACACTATCACAAGTGCAAAAAGTGTTTTTTCCACACTAATACAAGTGCAAAAGTGGTTTGCTGCACCAACACAAGTGCGAAAAGTGGTTTTTCAACACTAACACAAGTGCGAAAAGTGGTTTTTCCACACTAACACAAGTGCGAAAAGTGGTTTTTCAACACTAACACAAGTGCAAAAAGTGTTTTTTCCACACTAATACAAGTGCAAAAGTGGTTTCCTGCACCAACACAAGTGCGAAAAGTGGGTTTTCAACACTATGACAAGTGCAAAAAGTGTTATTTCCACACTAATACAAGTGCAAAAGTGGTTTCCTGCACCAACACAAGTGCGAAAAGTGGTTTTTCAACACTAACACAAGTGCGAAAAGTGGTTTTTCAACACTATCACAAGTGCAAAAAGTGTTTTTTCCACACTAATACAAGTGAAAAAGTGGTTTCCTGCACCAACACAAGTGCGAAAAGTGATTTTTCAACACCAACACAAGTGCGAAAAGTGGTTTTTCCACACTAACACAAGTGCGAAAAGTGGTTTTTCAACACTAACGCAAGTGCAAAAAGTGGTTTTTCCTCACTAATACAAGTGCAAAAGTGGTTTCCTGCACCAACACAAGTGCGAAAAGTGGTTTTTCAACACTAACACAAGTGCGAAAAGTGGTTTTTCAACACTATCACAAGTGCAAAAAGTGTTTTTTCCACACTAATACAAGTGCAAAAGTGGTTTCCTGCACCAACACAAGTGCAAAAAGTGTTTTTCAACACTAACACAAGTGCGAAAAGTGGTTTTTCAACACTAACACAAGTGCGAAAAGTGGTTTTTCAACACTATCACAAGTGCAAAAAGTGTTTTTTCCACACTAATACATGTGCAAAAGTGGTTTCCTGCAGCAACACAAGTGCGAAAAGTGGTTTTTCAACACTAACACAAGTGCGAAAAGTGGTTTTTCAACACTAACACAAGTGCGAAAAGTGGTTTTTCAACACTATCACAAGTGCAAAAAGTGTTTTTCCACACTAATACAAGTGCAAAAGTGGTTTGCTGCACCAACACAAGTGTGAAAAGTGGTTTTTCAACACTAAAACAAGTGCGAAAAGTGGTTTTTCCACACTAACACAAGTGCGAAAAGTGGTTTTTCAACACTATCACAATTGCAAAAAGTGTTTTTTCCACACTAATACAAGTGCAAAAGTGGTTTCCTGCACCAACACAAGTGCGAAAAGTGGTTTTTCAACACTAACACAAGTGCGAAAAGTGGTTTTTCAACACTAATACAAGTGCAAAAGTGGTTTCCTGCACCAACACAAGTGGGAAAAGTGGATTTTCAACACTAACACAAGTGCGAAAAGTGTTTTTTCCACACTAATACAAGTGCAAAGTGGTTTCCTGCACCAACACAAGTGGGAAAAGTGGATTTTCAACACTAACACAAGTGCGAAAAGTGGTTTTTCAACACTAACACAAGTGCAAAAAGTGGTTTTTCAACACTATCACAAGTGCAAAAAGTGTTTTTCCACACTCATACAAGTGCAAAAGTGGTTTCCTGCACCAACACGAGTGCGAAAGTGGTTTTTCAACACTAACACAAGTGCGAAAAGTGGTTTTTCAACACTATCACAAGTGCAAAAAGTGTTTTTTCCACACTAATACAAGTGCAAAAGTGGTTTCCTGCACCAACACAAGTGCGAAAAGTGGTTTTTCAACACTAACACAAGTGCGAAAAGTGGTTTTTCAACACTAACACAAGTGCGAAAAGTGGTTTTTCAACACTATCACAAGTGCAAAAAGTGTTTTTTCCACACTAATACAAGTGCAAAAGTGGTTTCCTGCACCAACACAAGTGCGAAAAGTGTTTTTTCAACACTAACACAAGTGCGGAAAGTGGTTTTTCAACACTAACACAAGTGCGAAAAGTGGTTTTTCCACACTAATACAAGTGCAAAAGTGGTTTCCTGCACCAACACAAGTGCGAAAAGTGGTTTTTCAACACTAACACAAGTGCGAAAAGTGGTTTTTCCACACTAACACAAGTGCGAAAAGTGGTTTTTCAACACTAACGCAAGTGCAAAAAGTGGTTTTTCCTCACTAATACAAGTGCAAAAGTGGTTTCCTGCACCAACACAAGTGCGAAAAGTGGTTTTTCAACACTAACACAAGTGCGAAAAGTGCTTTTTCAACACTATCACAAGTGCAAAAAGTGTTTTTCCACACTAATACAAGTGCAAAAGTGGTTTCCTGCACCAACACAAGTGCGAAAAGTGGTTTTTCAACACTAACACAAGTGCGAAAAGTGGTTTTTCAACACTAACACAAGTGCGAAAAGTGGTTTTTCAACACTATGACAAGTGCAAAAAGTGTTTTTTCCACACTAATACATGTGCAAAAGTGGTTTCTGCAGCAACACAAGTGCGAAAAGTGGTTTTTCAACACTAACACAAGTGTGAAAAGTGGTTTTTCAACACTAACACAAGTGCGAAAAGTGGTTTTTCAACACTATCACAAGTGCAAAAAGTGTTTTTCCACACTAATACAAGTGCAAAAGTGGTTTGCTGCACCAACACAAGTGTGAAAAGTGGTTTTTCAACACTAAAACAAGTGCGAAAAGTGGTTTTTCCACACTAACACAAGTGCGAAAAGTGGTTTTTCAACACTATCACAATTGCAAAAAGTGTTTTTTCCACACTAATACAAGTGCAAAAGTGGTTTCCTGCACCAACACAAGTGCGAAAAGTGGTTTTTCAACACTAACACAAGTGCGAAAAGTGGTTTTTCAACACTAATACAAGTGCAAAAGTGGTTTCCTGCACCAACACAAGTGGGAAAAGTGGATTTTCAACACTAACACAAGTGCGAAAAGTGTTTTTTCCACACTAATACAAGTGCAAAGTGGTTTCCTGCACCAACACAAGTGGGAAAAGTGGATTTTCAACACTAACACAAGTGCGAAAAGTGGTTTTTCAACACTAACACAAGTGCAAAAAGTGGTTTTTCAACACTATCACAAGTGCAAAAAGTGTTTTTCCACACTCATACAAGTGCAAAAGTGGTTTCCTGCACCAACACGAGTGCGAAAGTGGTTTTTCAACACTAACACAAGTGCGAAAAGTGGTTTTTCAACACTATCACAAGTGCAAAAAGTGTTTTTTCCACACTAATACAAGTGAAAAAGTGGTTTCCTGCACCAACACAAGTGCGAAAAGTGGTTTTTCAACACTAACACAAGTGCGAAAAGTGGTTTTTCCACACTAACACAAGTGCGAAAAGTGGTTTTTCAACACTAACGCAAGTGCAAAAAGTGGTTTTTCCACACTAATACAAGTGCAAAAGTGGTGTCCTGCACCAACACAAGTGCGAAAAGTGGTTTTTCAACACTAACACAAGTGCGAAAAGTGGTTTTTCAACACTATCACAAGTGCAAAAAGTGTTTTTTCCACACTAATACAAGTGCAAAAGTGGTTTCCTGCACCAACACAAGTGCGAAAAGTGGTTTTTCAACACTAACACAAGTGCGAAAAGTGGTTTTTCAACACTAACACAAGTGCGAAAAGTGGTTTTTCAACACTATCACAAGTGCAAAAAGTGTTTTTTCCACACTAATACAAGTGCAAAAGTGGTTTCCTGCACCAACACAAGTGCGAAAAGTGTTTTTTCAACACTAACACAAGTGCGAAAAGTGGTTTTTCAACACTAACACAAGTGCGAAAAGTGGTTTTTCCACACTAATACAAGTGCAAAAGTGGTTTCCTGCACCAACACAAGTGCGAAAAGTGGTTTTTCAACACTAACACAAGTGCGAAAAGTGGTTTTTCAACACTATCACAAGTGCAAAAAGTGTTTTTTCCACACTAATACAAGTGCAAAAGTGGTTTGCTGCACCAACACAAGTGCGAAAAGTGGTTTTTAAACACTAACACAAGTGCGAAAAGTGGTTTTTCCACACTAACACAAGTGCAAAAAGTGGTTTTTCAACACTATCACAAGTGCAAAAAGTGTTTTTTCCACACTAATACAAGTGCAAAAGTGGTTTCCTGCACCAACACAAGTGCGAAAAGTGGTTTTTCAACACTAACACAAGTGCGAAAAGTGGGTTTTCAACACTATCACAAGTGCAAAAAGTGTTTTTTCCACACTAATACAAGTGCAAAAGTGGTTTCCTGCACCAACACAAGTGCGAAAAGTGGTTTTTCAACACTAACACAAGTGCGAAAAGTGGTTTTTCAACACTATCACAAGTGCAGAAAGTGTTTTTTCCACACTAATACAAGTGAAAAAGTGGTTTCCTGCACCAACACAAGTGCGAAAAGTGGTTTTTCAACACTAACACAAGTGCGAAAAGTGGTTTTTCCACACTAACACAAATGCGAAAAGTGGTTTTTCAACACTAACGCAAGTACAAAAAGTGGTTTTTCCACACTAATACAAGTGCAAAAGTGGTTTCCTGCACCAACACGAGTGCGAAAAGTGGTTTTTCAACACTAACACAAGTGCGAAAAGTGGTTTTTCAACACTATCACAAGTGCAAAAAGTATTTTTTCCACACGAATACAAGTGCAAAAGTGGTTTCCTGCACCAACACAAGTGCGAAAAGTGGTTTTTCCACACTAACACAAGTGCGAAAAGTGGTTTTTCAACACTAACGCGAGTGCAAAAAGTGGTTTTTCCACACTAATACAAGTGCAAAAGTGGTTTCCTGCACCAACACAAGTGCGAAAAGTGGTTTTTCAACACTAACACAAGTGCGAAAAGTGGTTTTTCAACACTAACACAAGTGCGAAAAGTGGTTTTTCAACACTAACACAAGTGCGAAAAGTGGTTTTTCAACACTATCACAAGTGCAAAAAGTGTTTTTTTCCACACTAATACAAGTGCAAAAGTGGTTTGCTGCACCAACACAAGTGCGAAAAGTGGTTTTTCAACACTAACACAAGTGCGAAAAGTGGTTTTTCAACACTAACACAAGTGCGAAAAGTGGTTTTTCAACACTATCACAAGTGCAAAAAGTGTTTTTTCCACACTAATACAAGTGCAAAAGTGGTTTCCTGCACCAACACAAGTGCGAAAAGTGGTTTTTCAACACTAACACAAGTGTGAAAAGTGTTTTTTCAACACTAATACAAGTGCAAAAGTGGTTCCCTGCACCAACACAAGTGGGAAAAGTGGATTTTCAACACTAACACAAGTGCGAAAAGTGTTTTTTCCACACTAATACAAGTGCAAAAGTGGTTTCCTGCACCAACACAAGTGGGAAAAGTGGATTTTCAACACTAACACAAGTGCGAAAAGTGGTTTTTCAACACTAACACAAGTGCGAAAAGTGGTTTTTCAACACTACCACAAGTGCAAAAAGTGTTTTTTCCACAGTAATACAAGTGCAAAAGTGGTTTGCTGCACCAACACAAGTGCGAAAAGTGGTTTTTAAACACTAACACAAGTGCGAAAAGTGGTTTTTCCACACTAACACAAGTGCAAAAAGTGGTTTTTCAACACTATCACAAGTGCAAAAAGTGTTTTTTCCACACTAATACAAGTGCAAAAGTGGTTTCCTGCACCAACACAAGTGCGAAAAGTGGTTTTTCAACACTAACACAAGTGCGAAAAGTGGGTTTTCAACACTATCACAAGTGCAAAAAGTGTTTTTTCCACACTAATACAAGTGCAAAAGTGGTTTCCTGCACGAACACAAGTGCGAAAAGTGGTTTTTCAACACTAACACAAGTGCGAAAAGTGGTTTTTCAACACTATCACAAGTGCAGAAAGTGTTTTTTCCACACTAATACAAGTGAAAAAGTGGTTTCCTGCACCAACACAAGTGCGAAAAGTGGTTTTTCAACACGAACACAAGTGCGGAAAGTGGTTTTTCCACACTAACACAAATGCGAAAAGTTGTTTTTCAACACTAACGCAAGTGCAAAAAGTGGTTTTCCACACTAATACAAGTGCAAAAGTGGTTTCCTGCACCAACACGAGTGCGAAAAGTGGTTTTTCAACACTAACACAAGTGCGAAAAGTGGTTTTCAACACTATCACAAGTGCAAAAAGTGTTTTTTCCACACGAATACAAGTGCAAAAGTGGTTTCCTGCACCAACACAAGTGCGAAAAGTGGTTTTTCCACACTAACACAAGTGCGAAAAGTGGTTTTTCAACACTAACGCAAGTGCAAAAAGTGGTTTTTCCACACTAATACAAGTGCAAAAGTGGTTTCCTGCACCAACACAAGTGCGAAAAGTGGTTTTTCAACACTAACACAAGTGCGAAAAGTGGTTTTTCAACACTAACACAAGTGCGAAAAGTGGTTTTTCAACACTAACACAAGTGCGAAAAGTGGTTTTTCAACACTATCACAAGTGCAAAAAGTGTTTTTTCCACACTAATACAAGTGCAAAAGTGGTTTGCTGCACCAACACAAGTGCGAAAAGTGGTTTTTCAACACTAACACAAGTGCGAAAAGTTGTTTTTCAACACTAACACAAGTGCGAAAAGTGGTTTTTCAACACTATCACAAGTGCAAAAAGTGTTTTTTCCACACTAATACAAGTGCAAAAGTGGTTTCCTGCACCAACACAAGTGCGAAAAGTGGTTTTTCAACACTAACACAAGTGTGAAAAGTGGTTTTTCAACACTAATACAAGTGCAAAAGTGGTTCCCTGCACCAACACAAGTGGGAAAAGTGGATTTTCAACACTAACACAAGTGCGAAAAGTGTTTTTTCCACACTAATACAAGTGCAAAAGTGGTTTCCTGCACCAACACAAGTGGGAAAAGTGGATTTTCAACACTAACACAAGTGCGAAAAGTGGTTTTTCAACACTAACACAAGTGCGAAAAGTGGTTTTTCAACACTACCACAAGTGCAAAAAGTGTTTTTTCCACAGTAATACAAGTGCAAAAGTGGTTTCCTGCACCAACACAAGTGCGAAAAGTGGTTTTTCAACACTAACACAAGTGCGAAAAGTGGTTTTTCAACACTATCACAAGTGCAAAAAGTGTTTTTTCCACACTAATACAAGTGAAAAAGTGGTTTCCTGCACCAACACAAGTGCGAAAAGTTGCTTTTCAACACTAACACAAGTGCGAAAAGTGGTTTTTCCACACTAACACAAGTGCGAAAAGTGGTTTTTCAACACTAACGCAAGTGCAAAAAGTGGTTTTTCCACACTAATACAAGTGCAAAAGTGGTTTCCTGCACCAACACAAGTGCGAAAAGTGGTTTTTCAACACTAACACAAGTGCGAAAAGTGGTTTTTCAACACTATCACAAGTGCAAAAAGTGTTTTTTCCACACTAATACAAGTGCAAAAGTGGTTTGCTGCACCAACACAAGTGCGAAAAGTGGTTTTTCAACTCTAACACAAGTGCGAAAAGTAGTTTTTCCACACTAACACAAGTGCGAAAAGTGGTTTTTCAACACTATCACAAGTGCAAAAAGTGTTTTTTCCACACTAATACAAGTGCAAAAGTGGTTTCCTGCACCAACACAAGTGCGAAAAGTGGTTTTTCAACACTAACACAAGTGCGAAAAGTGGGTTTTCAACACTATCACAAGTGCAAAAAGTGTTTTTTCCACACTAATACAAGTGCAAAAGTGGTTTCCTGCACCAACACAAGTGCGAAAAGTGGTTTTTCAACACTAACACAAGTGCGAAAAGTGGTTTTTCAACACTATCACAAGTGCAAAAAGTGTTTTTTCCACACTAATACAAGTGAAAAAGTGGTTTCCTGCACCAACACAAGTGCGAAAAGTGGTTTTTCAACACTAACACAAGTGCGAAAAGTGGGTTTTCCACACTAACACAAGTGCGAAAAGTGGTTTTTCAACACTAACGCAAGTGCAAAAAGTGGTTTTTCCACACGAATACAAGTGCAAAAGTGGTTTCCTGCACCAACACAAGTGTGAAAAGTGGTTTTTCAACACTAACACAAGTGCGAAAAGTGGTTTTTCAACACTATCACAAGTGCAAAAGTGTTTTTTCCACACTAATACAAGTGAAAAAGTGGTTTCCTGCACCAACACAAGTGCGAAAAGTGGTTTTTCAACACTAACACAAGTGCGAAAAGTGGTTTTTCAACACTAACACAAGTGCGAAAAGTGGTTTTTCAACACTATCACAAGTGCAAAAAGTGTTTTTTCTACACTAATACAAGGGCAAAAGTGGTTTGCTGCACCAACACAAGTGCGAAAAGTGGTTTTTCAACACTAACACAAGTACGAAAAGTGGTTTTTCCACACTAACACAAGTGCGAAAAGTGGTTTTTCAACACTATCACAAGTGCAAAAAGTGTTTTTTCTACACTAATACAAGGGCAAAAGTGGTTTGCTGCACCAACACAAGTGCGAAAAGTGGTTTTTCAACACTAACACAAGTACGAAAAGTGGTTTTTCCACACTAACACAAGTGCGAAAAGTGGTTTTTCAACACTATCACAAGTGCAAAAAGTGTTTTTTCCACACTCATACAAGTGCAAAAGTGGTTTCCTGCACCAACACAAGTGCGAAAAGGAGGTTCCACTTGTTTGACCAGTCTGTGATTTTGTCCAGGTCTTCAGAGAGTGAGGAGGCAGCAGACTGCCGATCTGAGGGAGAAGTAATGGAGCGGCAGAGAGGCTGCTTTCGACTTGCTCACCAAATCAATTCATCCCAAAAAAAATATCCATCTCCTATAGTGCCTTTTTTCTACATTCCCTAAACTCTCCTGCACTCCATCCTCCATCCAGCGTCCTTAAACGTATTTTTAACTCGAAGGTCACAAGAAACTCATTTTGCAATAAATGTTCGTTTCCCATAAATCGTACACTTTCAAAAATCCAATCTCACCCCTCCCCTCCAAATCTTCCCCATAACCCCTCCCCTCCAAATCTTCCCCATCACCCCTCCCCTCCAAATCTTCCCCATCACCCATCCCTTTCAAATCTCCCCCCTTGCCCCCTCCCTCCTAAACTACCCCCTCACCCCTCCCCGCCAAGACGCCCCCTCGCCCCTCCCCTCCTAGACTCCTGCCTCACCCCTCCCCTCCAAATCTCCCCCATATCCCATCCCTTTCAAATCCCTCCCCTTGTCCCTTCCCTCCCAAACTCCCCCCTCACCCCTCCCCTTCAAATCTCCCCACCCTCATTGCTTCTCAATTTCCCCCCGCTCACTCCCCCTCCTCAAAGCGTCCTCCCCGCTTCTTCCCCCTTCAAACTCTCACCTCCATCTCCCCCAACCTTCTGCCTCGCTCTTCCCCCTCCTCAAATAACACCTCATTGTGGCTCACCCAATCACCATCAAACCTTTTGTCCGCCCCATCCTTCCCTTTCTCCAAGCTATTCTGAAATCTCTGACACACCTTCAACAGCTCTCCCTACCTCTTCCACCTCTTCCACATCTTACCCTACCCCTCCTCCCCCCTGTTCTGTATCTGATGCTCCCCCTTCCTCTTCATTAACGGTATGGACCTCAAACATCCGGGGCCTTCGTTCAAACTTAACTGATCTCTCCATACAGGTTGCTTCTGTCAAACCAGACGTGATCTGCTTAACAGAAACTTTCCTCCTTTATGATGTCTCTGATTCCATAGTATCTCTCCCGGGCTACTCCCTCCTCCGGTATGATAGACCTGAGCCTCGTCCTGGAGGCGGGGTTGCTATCTTTATCAAAAACTCTCTTCCTCACTCGCCCTGCACTGCACTCTCTCCACCTCACCCCCAGGAATACCTCTGGCTACGGCTTCCCCTTCGCTCCCACCTCTTGTTCATATGTGTGTTGTACCGTCCACCAAACAGTGATGACTCCATCTACATCTCGCTGTCTGATGATATGGACCAACTTCTATCTACTCATCCCAACTCTCTCTTCCTCATATGTGGTGATTTCAACTGTCATCATGCCAGTTGGCTGGGTGTGGGTACCTCTCTCACCAGCCATGGCTCCTCAGCAAAGGACTTCTGCGACTCACTGGGACTGACACAATCTGTCAATTTCCCGACCCGGATCTCAGTCAACGGAACATCTTCTCTTCTGGACTTGGTTATGACTAACTTCCCTGAAAATGTCTGCTGCTCTTCTTCTGCTCCGATCGGATCATCTGATCATGTCCTTGTTAAAGTGGACATCTATCTGACCATCCTCAGGGAGCCTGCTCAGCGTCGACGAGTCTGGCATTTCACTCAGGCCAACTGGCACGGTCTTCAAGCAGCCATCAATCATCTGGACTGGTCTCCCATCTCTACCACCTCTGACATCAACTCATCCTGGGAATTCTTCCAAAGTAAATTGCTCTCTCTCATGCACAGATTTATCCCATCTCGTCTTCAGTTGTCATACCCTTCCTCCCGTCCATGGTACACGGAATCTTGTGGTGAGGCTGTTGCCCAGAAACAACTTGCCTTCGTCTCCTGGAAAGCAAATCCAACGGAAGGAAATCTCATTTCCTTTCACAAAGCCCGAAACAAGTGTGTGTCCACCCTCAGGAGAGCCAGGAAACAATATCTCTCCGTTCTCAAGACCGAACTCTCTTATCTGTCTCCCTCTTCCAAATCCTGGTGGCGTCTGGTCAAATCCGTTTCTGGTGTTTGTTCCCCCTCCATCCCCTCCCTTACCTCAAACGGCTACACAGCTGACTCCGCACGTGAAAAAGCTGAATGCCTCAACTCTGTGTTTGCCTCTAAATCTTGTGTCCCAAACCCATCCCTCTCTGTACCCACCATACCCAGTCGTACCCTGCTGCTCCTGGACTCCGTGTCCTTTCCTCCTGACAAGGTGGAAAAGTTTCTGTCAACCCTCGACTCTGATTCTGCAACTGGACCCGACGGCATCAGCCCACGGGTCCTAAAATCCTGCTCTGCTGCTCTATCTCACCCTCTCTCTGTTCTCTTCACCCTCTCTTTTGCTCAAGGTCAACTGCCATCTGCTTGGAAATCAGCCAACATCACCGCTTTGCACAAAAAAGGTGCAAAAACAGATCCTAGCAACTACAGACCAATCAGCCTTCTCCCAATTATCAGCAAAGTCATGGAATCCATCATTGCTTCTGATATGAAATCTTTCCTCTTCTCCAATGGCTTGATCTCTGATCATCAATTTGGTTTCAGACCAGGTCACTCTACTCTGGACATGCTGCTTCTGCTGTCTCAACAATGGATGGAGGTCCTCAATGCCAAACAGGAAATTAGAGCTGTCTCCCTCGACATATCACGTGCCTTCGACACGGTCTGGCACCCCGCTCTGCTCACCAAACTCTCCTCCTTTGGTATCCATGGAAATCTCCACGCATGGCTGGCGGACTTCCTCTCTAGTCGTCGTCAACGTGTGGCCCTGAATGGGTTTCTCTCATCTCCTCTTCCTGTTCAGGCTGGAGTTCCCCAAGGCAGTGTTCTGGGCCCCGTGCTTTTTCTGGTCTTCATCAATGATCTCTCTGACTCTCTCGAAAATCCTCTCTATCTCTTTGCTGATGACTCCACTCTCTGCCGCTCCATTCCTTCTCCCTCAGATCGGCAGTCTGCTGCCTCCTCACTCTCTGAAGACCTGGACAAAATCACAGACTGGTCAAACAAGTGGAACATGTCTTTCAATCCTGACAAATCTCACACTCTTACTATGTCTCTCCGAAAAGATCGACTGGACAACCCTCCCATCTACTTTCTCAACAATCCTCTCCAAGAAGTTCTGTCGCTCAAGATTTTGGGTCTCACTATCTGCCATGATCTTTCTTGGGAAAACCACATTTCCAAGCTGGCCTCCAAAGCCAGTCGCCGACTGGGCATCCTCCGTCGTGCGAAGTCCTTCCTCGGCACACCTGAGCTCCTCACCACATACAAGGCTTTCATCCGCAGCTCAATGGAATACTGTTCTCCCCTATGGGCCGGTGCTCCTGCCTCACACCTAGCTCGGCTTCACGCTGTTGAAACCAAAGCTTTCAGAATTATTGGAATCTCCCGCGATGAAGCTATCTCTGAGGGCCTTTCACTCACTCACCGCAGGCAGGTAGGTGGTCTTTCTGTCTTCTACCGACTCCTCTCCGGCCTTGCACCCCCAGCTCTCTCTGTGCTCTGTCCCCCAAATATTCCTACAGGTCGCACAAGATCTGCCAGCAACCCTCTGATGGTTAAACTGCCGAAATCTCGGCTCTCCGCTCACCTTCACTCTTTCATTCCTCTTTTCTCCCGCCTCTGGAACAAACTCCCTCACTCCCTTCAATCCCACTCCTCCCTCCAGGTCTTTAAAACAGCTGTTCACCACCATCTCTTATCTTCCCCCATCCAAAACCTTGATCTTTTCTACCCCCGCTAATTCACCCCAGATCCACCTTGTTTGAAATTCCAACTTCTTTCCTGGAAGTCCTGGCAGTGTCCATATGTTTTATACCTCTCCCACTGCCCCCTTCCCACGCCCCCCCCCCCAAAGCCCTCGCCCTCTCTCAGATCTCTCGATGTCTCCATGTCTCTCGGTCCCTGCTCTCAAATGTTGTGTTTGTGTCCTTCCCCCTCTCTCCCCATCTTGTCTACCGCTCCCTATGTTATATGTTTTATGTGTCGGTTTGTCTTTCTGTGTGATTAATGTTCGCTCTTTCACGAGCCTCGATCTTGTATACAAAAAAAAAAAAAAAAAAAAAAAAACACAAGTGCGAAAAGTGGTTTTTCAACACTAACACAAGTGTGAAAAGTGGTTTTTCAACACTAATACAAGTGCAAAAGTAGTTCCCAGCACCAACACAAGTGGGAAAAGTGGATTTTCAACACTAACACAAGTGCGAAAAGTGTTTTTTCCACACTAATACAAGTGCAAAAGTGGTTTCCTGCACCAACACAAGTGGGAAAAGTGGATTTTCAACACTAACACATGTGCGAAAAGTGGTTTTTCAACACTAACACAAGTGCGAAAAGTGGTTTTTCAACACTATCACAAGTGCAAAAAGTGTTTTTTCCACACGAATACAAGTGCAAAAGTGGTTTCCTGCACCAACACAAGTGCGAAAAGTGTTTTTTCCACACTAATACAAGTGCAAAAGTGGTTTCCTGCACCAACACAAGTGCGAAAAGTGTTTTTTCAACACTAACACAAGTGCGAAAAGTGGTTTTTCAACACTAACACAAGTGCGAAAAGTGGTTTTTCCACACTAATACAAGTGCAAAAGTGGTTTCCTGCACCAACACAAGTGCGAAAAGTGGTTTTTCAACACTAACACAAGTGCGAAAAGTGGTTTTTCAACACTATCACAAGTGCAAAAAGTGTTTTTTCCACACTAATACAAGTGCAAAAGTGGTTTGCTGCACCAACACAAGTGCGAAAAGTGGTTTTTAAACACTAACACAAGTGCGAAAAGTGGTTTTTCCACACTAACACAAGTGCAAAAAGTGGTTTTTCAACACTATCACAAGTGCAAAAAGTGTTTTTTCCACACTAATACAAGTGCAAAAGTGGTTTCCTGCACCAACACAAGTGCGAAAAGTGGTTTTTCAACACTAACACAAGTGCGAAAAGTGGGTTTTCAACACTATCACAAGTGCAAAAAGTGTTTTTTCCACACTAATACAAGTGCAAAAGTGGTTTCCTGCACCAACACAAGTGCGAAAAGTGGTTTTTCAACACTAACACAAGTGCGAAAAGTGGTTTTTCAACACTATCACAAGTGCAGAAAGTGTTTTTTCCACACTAATACAAGTGAAAAAGTGGTTTCCTGCACCAACACAAGTGCGAAAAGTGGTTTTTCAACACTAACACAAGTGCGAAAAGTGGTTTTTCCACACTAACACAAATGCGAAAAGTGGTTTTTCAACACTAACGCAAGTACAAAAAGTGGTTTTTCCACACTAATACAAGTGCAAAAGTGGTTTCCTGCACCAACACGAGTGCGAAAAGTGGTTTTTCAACACTAACACAAGTGCGAAAAGTGGTTTTTCAACACTATCACAAGTGCAAAAAGTATTTTTTCCACACGAATACAAGTGCAAAAGTGGTTTCCTGCACCAACACAAGTGCGAAAAGTGGTTTTTCCACACTAACACAAGTGCGAAAAGTGGTTTTTCAACACTAACGCGAGTGCAAAAAGTGGTTTTTCCACACTAATACAAGTGCAAAAGTGGTTTCCTGCACCAACACAAGTGCGAAAAGTGGTTTTTCAACACTAACACAAGTGCGAAAAGTGGTTTTTCAACACTAACACAAGTGCGAAAAGTGGTTTTTCAACACTAACACAAGTGCGAAAAGTGGTTTTTCAACACTATCACAAGTGCAAAAAGTGTTTTTTTCCACACTAATACAAGTGCAAAAGTGGTTTGCTGCACCAACACAAGTGCGAAAAGTGGTTTTTCAACACTAACACAAGTGCGAAAAGTGGTTTTTCAACACTAACACAAGTGCGAAAAGTGGTTTTTCAACACTATCACAAGTGCAAAAAGTGTTTTTTCCACACTAATACAAGTGCAAAAGTGGTTTCCTGCACCAACACAAGTGCGAAAAGTGGTTTTTCAACACTAACACAAGTGTGAAAAGTGTTTTTTCAACACTAATACAAGTGCAAAAGTGGTTCCCTGCACCAACACAAGTGGGAAAAGTGGATTTTCAACACTAACACAAGTGCGAAAAGTGTTTTTTTCCACACTAATACAAGTGCAAAAGTGGTTTCCTGCACCAACACAAGTGGGAAAAGTGGATTTTCAACACTAACACAAGTGCGAAAAGTGGTTTTTCAACACTAACACAAGTGCGAAAAGTGGTTTTTCAACACTACCACAAGTGCAAAAAGTGTTTTTTCCACAGTAATACAAGTGCAAAAGTGGTTTGCTGCACCAACACAAGTGCGAAAAGTGGTTTTTAAACACTAACACAAGTGCGAAAAGTGGTTTTTCCACACTAACACAAGTGCAAAAAGTGGTTTTTCAACACTATCACAAGTGCAAAAAGTGTTTTTTCCACACTAATACAAGTGCAAAAGTGGTTTCCTGCACCAACACAAGTGCGAAAAGTGGTTTTTCAACACTAACACAAGTGCGAAAAGTGGGTTTTCAACACTATCACAAGTGCAAAAAGTGTTTTTTTCCACACTAATACAAGTGCAAAAGTGGTTTCCTGCACGAACACAAGTGCGAAAAGTGGTTTTTCAACACTAACACAAGTGCGAAAAGTGGTTTTTCAACACTATCACAAGTGCAGAAAGTGTTTTTTCCACACTAATACAAGTGAAAAAGTGGTTTCCTGCACCAACACAAGTGCGAAAAGTGGTTTTTCAACACGAACACAAGTGCGGAAAGTGGTTTTTCCACACTAACACAAATGCGAAAAGTTGTTTTTCAACACTAACGCAAGTGCAAAAAGTGGTTTTCCACACTAATACAAGTGCAAAAGTGGTTTCCTGCACCAACACGAGTGCGAAAAGTGGTTTTTCAACACTAACACAAGTGCGAAAAGTGGTTTTCAACACTATCACAAGTGCAAAAAGTGTTTTTTCCACACGAATACAAGTGCAAAAGTGGTTTCCTGCACCAACACAAGTGCGAAAAGTGGTTTTTCCACACTAACACAAGTGCGAAAAGTGGTTTTTCAACACTAACGCAAGTGCAAAAAGTGGTTTTTCCACACTAATACAAGTGCAAAAGTGGTTTCCTGCACCAACACAAGTGCGAAAAGTGGTTTTTCAACACTAACACAAGTGCGAAAAGTGGTTTTTCAACACTAACACAAGTGCGAAAAGTGGTTTTTCAACACTAACACAAGTGCGAAAAGTGGTTTTTCAACACTATCACAAGTGCAAAAAGTGTTTTTTCCACACTAATACAAGTGCAAAAGTGGTTTGCTGCACCAACACAAGTGCGAAAAGTGGTTTTTCAACACTAACACAAGTGCGAAAAGTTGTTTTTCAACACTAACACAAGTGCGAAAAGTGGTTTTTCAACACTATCACAAGTGCAAAAAGTGTTTTTTCCACACTAATACAAGTGCAAAAGTGGTTTCCTGCACCAACACAAGTGCGAAAAGTGGTTTTTCAACACTAACACAAGTGTGAAAAGTGGTTTTTCAACACTAATACAAGTGCAAAAGTGGTTCCCTGCACCAACACAAGTGGGAAAAGTGGATTTTCAACACTAACACAAGTGCGAAAAGTGTTTTTTCCACACTAATACAAGTGCAAAAGTGGTTTCCTGCACCAACACAAGTGGGAAAAGTGGATTTTCAACACTAACACAAGTGCGAAAAGTGGTTTTTCAACACTAACACAAGTGCGAAAAGTGGTTTTTCAACACTACCACAAGTGCAAAAAGTGTTTTTTCCACAGTAATACAAGTGCAAAAGTGGTTTCCTGCACCAACACAAGTGCGAAAAGTGGTTTTTCAACACTAACACAAGTGCGAAAAGTGGTTTTTCAACACTATCACAAGTGCAAAAAGTGTTTTTTCCACACTAATACAAGTGAAAAAGTGGTTTCCTGCACCAACACAAGTGCGAAAAGTTGCTTTTCAACACTAACACAAGTGCGAAAAGTGGTTTTTCCACACTAACACAAGTGCGAAAAGTGGTTTTTCAACACTAACGCAAGTGCAAAAAGTGGTTTTTCCACACTAATACAAGTGCAAAAGTGTTTCCTGCACCAACACAAGTGCGAAAAGTGGTTTTTCAACACTAACACAAGTGCGAAAAGTGGTTTTTCAACACTATCACAAGTGCAAAAAGTGTTTTTTCCACACTAATACAAGTGCAAAAGTGGTTTGCTGCACCAACACAAGTGCGAAAAGTGGTTTTTCAACTCTAACACAAGTGCGAAAAGTAGTTTTTCCACACTAACACAAGTGCGAAAAGTGGTTTTTCAACACTATCACAAGTGCAAAAAGTGTTTTTTCCACACTAATACAAGTGCAAAAGTGGTTTCCTGCACCAACACAAGTGCGAAAAGTGGTTTTTCAACACTAACACAAGTGCGAAAAGTGGGTTTTCAACACTATCACAAGTGCAAAAAGTGTTTTTTCCACACTAATACAAGTGCAAAAGTGGTTTCCTGCACCAACACAAGTGCGAAAAGTGGTTTTTCAACACTAACACAAGTGCGAAAAGTGGTTTTTCAACACTATCACAAGTGCAAAAAGTGTTTTTTCCACACTAATACAAGTGAAAAAGTGGTTTCCTGCACCAACACAAGTGCGAAAAGTGGTTTTTCAACACTAACACAAGTGCGAAAAGTGGGTTTTCCACACTAACACAAGTGCGAAAAGTGGTTTTTCAACACTAACGCAAGTGCAAAAAGTGGTTTTTCCACACGAATACAAGTGCAAAAGTGGTTTCCTGCACCAACACAAGTGTGAAAAGTGGTTTTTCAACACTAACACAAGTGCGAAAAGTGGTTTTTCAACACTATCACAAGTGCAAAAGTGTTTTTTCCACACTAATACAAGTGAAAAAGTGGTTTCCTGCACCAACACAAGTGCGAAAAGTGGTTTTTCAACACTAACACAAGTGCGAAAAGTGGTTTTTCAACACTAACACAAGTGCGAAAAGTGGTTTTTCAACACTATCACAAGTGCAAAAAGTGTTTTTTCTACACTAATACAAGGGCAAAAGTGGTTTGCTGCACCAACACAAGTGCGAAAAGTGGTTTTTCAACACTAACACAAGTACGAAAAGTGGTTTTTCCACACTAACACAAGTGCGAAAAGTGGTTTTTCAACACTATCACAAGTGCAAAAAGTGTTTTTTCTACACTAATACAAGGGCAAAAGTGGTTTGCTGCACCAACACAAGTGCGAAAAGTGGTTTTTCAACACTAACACAAGTACGAAAAGTGGTTTTTCCACACTAACACAAGTGCGAAAAGTGGTTTTTCAACACTATCACAAGTGCAAAAAGTGTTTTTTCCACACTCATACAAGTGCAAAAGTGGTTTCCTGCACCAACACAAGTGCGAAAAGGAGGTTCCACTTGTTTGACCAGTCTGTGATTTTGTCCAGGTCTTCAGAGAGTGAGGAGGCAGCAGACTGCCGATCTGAGGGAGAAGTAATGGAGCGGCAGAGAGGCTGCTTTCGACTTGCTCACCAAATCAATTCATCCCAAAAAAAATATCCATCTCCTATAGTGCCTTTTTTCTACATTCCCTAAACTCTCCTGCACTCCATCCTCCATCCAGCGTCCTTAAACGTATTTTTAACTCGAAGGTCACAAGAAACTCATTTTGCAATAAATGTTCGTTTCCCATAAATCGTACACTTTCAAAAATCCAATCTCACCCCTCCCCTCCAAATCTTCCCCATAACCCCTCCCCTCCAAATCTTCCCCATCACCCCTCCCCTCCAAATCTTCCCCATCACCCATCCCTTTCAAATCTCCCCCCTTGCCCCCTCCCTCCTAAACTACCCCCTCACCCCTCCCCGCCAAGACGCCCCCTCGCCCCTCCCCTCCTAGACTCCTGCCTCACCCCTCCCCTCCAAATCTCCCCCATATCCCATCCCTTTCAAATCCCTCCCCTTGTCCCTTCCCTCCCAAACTCCCCCCTCACCCCTCCCCTTCAAATCTCCCCACCCTCATTGCTTCTCAATTTCCCCCCGCTCACTCCCCCCTCCTCAAAGCGTCCTCCCCGCTTCTTCCCCCTTCAAACTCTCACCTCCATCTCCCCCAACCTTCTGCCTCGCTCTTCCCCCTCCTCAAATAACACCTCATTGTGGCTCACCCAATCACCATCAAACCTTTTGTCCGCCCCATCCTTCCCTTTCTCCGAGCTATTCTGAAATCTCTGACACACCTTCAACAGCTCTCCCTACCTCTTCCACCTCTTCCACATCTTACCCTACCCCTCCTCCCCCCTGTTCTGTATCTGATGCTCCCCCTTCCTCTTCATTAACGGTATGGACCTCAAACATCCGGGGCCTTCGTTCAAACTTAACTGATCTCTCCATACAGGTTGCTTCTGTCAAACCAGACGTGATCTGCTTAACAGAAACTTTCCTCCTTTATGATGTCTCTGATTCCATAGTATCTCTCCCGGGCTACTCCCTCCTCCGGTATGATAGACCTGAGCCTCGTCCTGGAGGCGGGGTTGCTATCTTTATCAAAAACTCTCTTCCTCACTCGCCCTGCACTGCACTCTCTCCACCTCACCCCCAGGAATACCTCTGGCTACGGCTTCCCCTTCGCTCCCACCTCTTGTTCATATGTGTGTTGTACCGTCCACCAAACAGTGATGACTCCATCTACATCTCGCTGTCTGATGATATGGACCAACTTCTATCTACTCATCCCAACTCTCTCTTCCTCATATGTGGTGATTTCAACTGTCATCATGCCAGTTGGCTGGGTGTGGGTACCTCTCTCACCAGCTATGGCTCCTCAGCAAAGGACTTCTGCGACTCACTGGGACTGACACAATCTGTCAATTTCCCGACCCGGATCTCAGTCAACGGAACATCTTCTCTTCTGGACTTGGTTATGACTAACTTCCCTGAAAATGTCTGCTGCTCTTCTTCTGCTCCGATCGGATCATCTGATCATGTCCTTGTTAAAGTGGACATCTCTCTGACCATCCTCAGGGAGCCTGCTCAGCGTCGACGAGTCTGGCATTTCACTCAGGCCAACTGGCACGGTCTTCAAGCAGCCATCAATCATCTGGACTGGTCTCCCATCTCTACCACCTCTGACATCAACTCATCCTGGGAATTCTTCCAAAGTAAATTGCTCTCTCTCATGCACAGATTTATCCCATCTCGTCTTCAGTTGTCATACCCTTCCTCCCGTCCATGGTACACGGAATCTTGTGGTGAGGCTGTTGCCCAGAAACAACTTGCCTTCGTCTCCTGGAAAGCAAATCCAACGGAAGGAAATCTCATTTCCTTTCACAAAGCCCGAAACAAGTGTGTGTCCACCCTCAGGAGAGCCAGGAAACAATATCTCTCCGTTCTCAAGACCGAACTCTCTTATCTGTCTCCCTCTTCCAAATCCTGGTGGCGTCTGG